>NC_134690.1:75750752-75970752 GCF_050947455.1 Rhinoderma darwinii
TGTGTCCCTATGCCCAGCCAGAGTTCCAGAGTGATTGCAGGTAGGTCCCGGTGGGGAGGAAGGGGGTCAGCGGGAGCAACTTGCATCCCCATGCCCAGCCAGAGTTCCAGGGTGATTGCAGGTAGGTCCCGGTGGGGTGGAAGGGGGGGCAGCGGGACCAACCTGTGTCCCTATGCCCAGCCAGAGTTCCAGAGTGATTGCAGGTAGGTCCCGGTGGGGTGGAAGGGGGTCAGCGGGAGCAAACCGCATCCCCATGCCCAGCCAGAGTTCCAGGGTGATTGCAGGTAGGTCCCGGTGGGGTGGAAGGGGGGGCAGCGGGACCAACCTGTGTCCCTATGCCCAGCCAGAGTTCCAGAGTGATTGCAGGTAGGTCCCGGTGGGGAGGAAGGGGGTCAGCGGGAGCAACTTGCATCCCCATGCCCAGCCAGAGTTCCAGGGTGATTGCAGGTAGGTCCCGGTGGGGTGGAAGGGGGGGCAGCGGGACCAACCTGTGTCCCTATGCCCAGCCAGAGTTCCAGAGTGATTGCAGGTAGGTCCCGGTGGGGTGGAAGGGGGTCAGCGGGAGCAACTTGCATCCCCATGCCCAGCCAGAGAACCAGGGTGATTGCTGGTAGGTCCCGGTGGGGTGGAAGGGGGGGCAGCGGGACCAACCTGTGTCCCTATGCCCAGCCAGAGTTCCAGAGTGATTGCAGGTAGGTCCCGGTGGGGAGGAAGGGGGTCAGCGGGAGCAACTTGCATCCCCATGCCCAGCCAGAGTTCCAGGGTGATTGCAGGTAGGTCCCGGTGGGGTGGAAGGGGGGGCAGCGGGACCAACCTGTGTCCCTATGCCCAGCCAGAGTTCCAGAGTGATTGCAGGTAGGTCCCGGTGGGGTGGAAGGGGGTCAGCGGGAGCAAACCGCATCCCCATGCCCAGCCAGAGTTCCAGGGTGATTGCAGGTAGGTCCCGGTGGGGTGGAAGGGGGGGCAGCGGGACCAACCTGTGTCCCTATGCCCAGCCAGAGTTCCAGAGTGATTGCAGGTAGGTCCCGGTGGGGTGGAAGGGGGTCAGCGGGAGCAAACTGCATCCCCATGCCCAGCCAGAGTTCCAGGGTGATTGCAGGTAGGTCCCGGTGGGGTGGAAGGGGGGGCAGCGGGACCAACCTGTGTCCCTATGCCCAGCCAGAGTTCCAGAGTGATTGCAGGTAGGTCCCGGTGGGGTGGAAGGGGGGGGCAGCGGGACCAACCTGTGTCCCTATGCCCAGCCAGAGTTCCAGAGTGATTGCAGGTAGGTCCCGGTGGGGTGGAAGGGGGTCAGCGGGAGCAACTTGCATCCCCATGCCCAGCCAGAGAACCAGGGTGATTGCTGGTAGGTCCCGGTGGGGTGGAAGGGGGGGCAGCGGGACCAACCTGTGTCCCTATGCCCAGCCAGAGTTCCAGAGTGATTGCAGGTAGGTCCCGGTGGGGTGGAAGGGGGTCAGCGGGAGCAAACCGCATCCCCATGCCCAGCCAGAGTTCCAGGGTGATTGCAGGTAGGTCCCGGTGGGGTGGAAGGGGGGGCAGCGGGACCAACCTGTGTCCCTATGCCCAGCCAGAGTTCCAGAGTGATTGCAGGTAGGTCCCGGTGGGGTGGAAGGGGGGGGCAGCGGGACCAACCTGTGTCCCTATGCCCAGCCAGAGTTCCAGAGTGATTGCAGGTAGGTCCCGGTGGGGTGGAAGGGGGTCAGCGGGAGCAACTTGCATCCCCATGCCCAGCCAGAGAACCAGGGTGATTGCTGGTAGGTCCCGGTGGGGTGGAAGGGGGGGCAGCGGGACCAACCTGTGTCCCTATGCCCAGCCAGAGTTCCAGAGTGATTGCAGGTAGGTCCCGGTGGGGTGGAAGGGGGTCAGCGGGAGCAAACCGCATCCCCATGCCCAGCCAGAGTTCCAGGGTGATTGCAGGTAGGTCCCGGTGGGGTGGAAGGGGGGGCAGCGGGACCAACCTGTGTCCCTATGCCCAGCCAGAGTTCCAGAGTGATTGCAGGTAGGTCCCGGTGGGGTGGAAGGGGGTCAGCGGGAGCAACTTGCATCCCCATGCCCAGCCAGAGTTCCAGGGTGATTGCAGGTAGGTCCCGGTGGGGTGGAAGGGGGTCAGCTGGAGCAAACCGCATCCCCATGCCCAGCCAGAGTTCCAGGGTGATTGCAGGTAGGTCCCGGTGGGGTGGAAGGGGGGGCAGCGGGACCAACCTGTGTCCCTATGCCCAGCCAGAGTTCCAGAGTGATTGCAGGTAGGTCCCGGTGGGGTGGAAGGGGGTCAGCGGGAGCAACTTGCATCCCCATGCCCAGCCAGAGAACCAGGGTGATTGCTGGTAGGTAAGGAGATCCATTTGGTGACCAAACAGCAGTGAAAATAAAAAGGCCCAAATGTCAAAGAAAGAAGAGGCTGGACGCAGCTGCAGGCTTGAGGGAAGCCGACATGACCGTCCTGGTAGGGAAAGGGTTAATGTTAAGAGGTGAGGGAAAGGTGAAGGAGCTGAAGGAGGGACGGGGAGGAGCTAGGGGGGACGGGGGGGCCGTTACTGCGCTTCCCGCTGTTTCTCGGCATTGAGCCGGAAGCAGCGGGAGGAGTAATACACAAGAAGCAAAGCTCCCACCCTCCCACCCTTGTTTTGTTACTCCTTAGGTCTTCTGTACGTCCGTATATGAGCGTTGTGTTTTATTTTGTGTGTTTATTTAACATGTTTTTCTTTTTTCCGGAGTAGGTTCTGTTGTCATGGCAGCTGGCGGGGGGAGTCCTTGAGGCCAGTCAGTACAAAATGGTGGGGGGGTCGCATCGGGGGTATGCGTCCCCCAAAAAAGGTACATGGTTGAAGACTTCATCGGGTGTTATCCCTTTGAAGTGGTCTTCTGGTAGAAGGTATGTCACTTGAAGGCTTCATCGGGTGTTATCCCTTTGAAGTGGACTTCTAGTGGTCGGTATATCACTTGAGGGCTTCAACGGGTGTTATCCCCTTGAAGTGGACTTCTAGTGGTTGGAGCCATCTGCAGAGGTGAACGGTGCTTCCGAGCTGGTTTACGGCTGGAGGTAATTAGTGGTTTGCAGATGGCTAATTCGGTGTGTTCTTGAAAGGAACATCTGAAGGGGCTTCAAGGACTTCCTCTGCTCGGGTTAATGTTAACGTTTAATTGTTATTTATGATTCTGACCCATGTTGGGTCATGTGAATTATTAGGAGGAATTCTCTGGTGGATTCCTAACTAGTTATCCGAATGTTTCGGATTTAAATAGTTTTTATAAAACTGTGAAATTAATAAACGGCTGCTGTGGCCATTTCACATCCAACCTCGGTGTCATGTGTCGTTACTAAATGGGGGTGGGGGATAGTATGGTTTAAGGTTAACACACGACTCTACCTAGGCAGGTCATGACACTTTTAATACTGAAAGTGAAACATTTAAAATCAAGTTAAAGTGGGGTATGTTCAGAAATGTCAGAGACGGTAATGAGCAGCAGAGGCAGGCCGGGGCAGAGTTCCAGGGCCAGGGGTGTGACGGCAGGCAGCGTAGGCCGGGGCAGAGTTCCAGGGCGGTGGGTGAGAGGACTAGGCCTCAATCCAAGGAGATCCATTTGGTGACCAAGCAGCAGTGAAAATAAAAAGGCCCAAATGTCAAAGAATGCCATTTCTGCTACTGAAAGTGAAACATTTAAAAGTGAAACATTTAAAATCAAGTTAAAGTGGGGTATGTTCAAAAATGTCAGAGGCGGTGGTGAACAGCAAGGGCAGGCCGGGGCAGAGTTCCAGGGCCAGGGGTGTGACGGCAGGCAGCGTAGGCCGGGGCAGAGTTCCAGGGCGGTGGGGAGAGGACTAGGCCTCAATCCAAGGAGATCCATTTGGTGACCAAGCAGCAGTGAAAATAAAAAGGCCCAAATGTCAAAGAATGCCATTTCTGCAACTGAAAGTGAAACATTTGAAAGTGACACATTTAAAATCAAGTTAAAGTGGGGTATGTTCAAAAATGTCAGAGGCGGTAGTGAACAGCAGAGGTAGGCCGGGGCAGAGTTCCAGGGCCAGGGGTGTCACGGCAGGCAGCGTAGGCCGGGGAAGAGTTCCAGGGCGGTGGGGAGAGGACTAGGCCTCAATCCAAGGGGATCCATTTGGTGACCAAGCAGCAGTGAAAATGAAAAGGCCCAAATGTCAAAGAATGCCATTTCTGCAACTGAAAGTGAAACATTTGAAAGTGACACATTTAAAATCAAGTTAAAGTGGGGTATGTTCAAAAATGTCAGAGGCGGTAGTGAACAGCAGAGGTAGGCCGGGGCAGAGTTCCAGGGCCAGGGGTGTCACGGCAGGCAGCGTAGGCCGGGGCAGAGTTCCAGGGCAGTGGGGAGAGGACTAGGCCTCGATCTAAGGAGATCCATTTGGTGACCAAACAGCAGTGAAAATAAAAAGGCCCAAATGTCAAAGAATGACATTTTTGATACTGAAAGTGAACCATTTAAAATCAAGTGAAAGTGGAGTACGTTCAAAAATGTCAGAGGCGGTGGTGAACAGCAGGGGCAGGCCGGGGCATAGTTCCAGGGCCAGAGTGTGACGGCAGCACAGGCCGGGGCAGAGCTCCAGGGCCAGAGTGTGACGGCAGGCAGCATAGGCCGGGGCACAGTTCCAGGGCCAGAGTGTGACGGCAGGCAGCGTAGGCCGGGGCAGAGTTCCAGGGCGGTGGGGAGAGGACTAGGCCTCGAGATAAGGTGATCCATTTGGTGACCAAGCAGCAGTGGAAATAAAAAGGCCCAAATTTCAAAGAATGACATTTTTGATACTGAAAGTGAAACATTTAAAATCAAGTTAAAGTGGGGTACGTTCAAAAATGTCAGAGGCGGTAATGAGCAGCAGAGGCAGGCCGTGGGCACAGTTCCAGGGCCAGAGTGTGACGGCAGCACAGGCCGGGGCAGAGTTCCAGGGCCAGAGTGTGACGGCAGGCAGCATAGGCCGGGGCACAGTTCCAGGGCCAGAGTGTGACGGCACGCAGCGTAGGCCGGGGCAGAGTTCCAGGGCGGTGGGGAGAGGACTAGGCCTCGAGATAAGGAGATCCATTTGGTGACCCAACAGCAGTGAAAATAAAAAGGCCCAAATGTCAAAGAATGACATTTCTGCTACTGAAAGTGACACATTTAAAATCAAGTGAAAGTGGGGTATGTTCAAAAAATGTCAGAGGCGGTAATGAGCAGCAGAGGCAGGCCGGGGCACAGTTCCAGGGCCAGAGTGTGACACTGTCCGCCGATAGATAACCCTTTGCACATTATCGTCATCATCATTATCAGCAGCAGTTGCTGTCAGCCAGCTCCAGAGTGTATGAGCGGCGTGTGCTGCCCATTGCAGCCCAGGGTAGAGGAGCCGTGTGCAAGCTGTGCATGCCCGGGGGCAACAGTGTATGAGCTCCTCAGCGCCAGCGGGGGGGGGGGGGGTCCCACTATGTCCCAAGCCGCCTGACATGTACTTCCGGTCGGCTAGGAGGTGGCATGTCAGCTGGGCTGTCAGCCAGCTCCAGAGTGTATGAGCGGTGTGTGCCTGCACCCGTGGGGGGGGGGATACAGGAGCCATGGGGAAGCTGTGCAAGACCGGGGGCAGCCGCGTACGAGCTCCGCAGCGCCCCTTGTGGACTTCCAGGGCAAGAGCGGTATGAGCGGCAAAGTCATGCCGACCTCCTGGAAGTCCCCGTCGGCCTCGCTCGCGGGTCGGTCCCGCTGATTTTTCTACCTTCATAATAAAAAAATCTTTTTTTTTTTATGGCATTTTCGGAAGCCTCAAGCCCACCTGGAGTTGCACGAGCAAGGCCACGTCGGCGTCTCCTTCCGAAAGCGGCCGGGAGCCAGTTCCGAGTATGAGCGGCGTGTGCCTGCCTTTTGCACCCGTGGGGGGATAGAGGGGCCCCTGGGGAGCTTGTACATGCCGGCAGCTTCCTTGTGGGAGCTCCACAGCGCCCGCGGCGAGTCCCGTTGTGTCCAGCCGGCTGACAAGCACTTCCGGTCCGCGAAGGATGCATGTCAGCGGCGGTGTGCCCGCTCCGGGTATGAGCGGCGTGTGCCTGCCTATGGCATCCTTGGGGGGATAGAGGAGCCATGGGGAAGCCGTGCCAGCCCGGTTGCAGCCGTGTATGAGCTCCTCAGCGCCAGCCTCGGAGTTTGAGGGCTTTAGCGGTATGCACGGCCAACTCATGCCGACCTCCTGGAACTCCCCGTCGGCTTCGCTCGCGGGTCGGTCCCGCTGATTTTTCTACCTTCATAATAAAAAAATCTTTTTTTTTTTATGCCATTTTCGGAAGCCTCAAGCCCACCTGGAGTTGCACGAGCAAGGCCACGTCGGCGTCTCCTTCCGAAAGCGGCCGGGAGCCAGTTCCGAGTATGAGCGGCGTGTGCCTGCCTTTTGCACCCGTGGGGGAATAGAGGAGCCATGGGGAAGCTGTGCATGCCCAAGCTTCAAACTGTCACCATGTCAACAGACATGGTGACAGCGTCCCGATCGCAAAGCAGGATTCAAACAGGACCAATCAGAGTGGTCCCTGTGCCGGAAACGAGCTGTGATTGGTCAGTACTGACATGCCAATCATAGCGCAGGAGCAGTGTTGCCTGCCTATTGCACCCGTGGGGGGAATAGAGGAGCCATGGGGAAGCTGTGCATGCCCAAGCTTCAAACTGTCACCATGTCAACAGACATGGTGACAGCGTCCCGATCGCAAAGCAGGATTCAAACAGGACCAATCAGAGTGGTCCCTGTGCCGGAAACGAGCTGTGATTGGTCAGTACTGACAGGCCAATCATAGCGCAGGAGCAGTGTTGCCTGCCTATTGCACCCGTGGGGGGAATAGAGGAGCCATGGGGAAGCTGTGCATGCCCAAGCTTCAAACTGTCACCATGTCAACAGACATGGTGACAGCGTCCCGATCGCAAAGCAGGATTCAAACAGGACCAATCAGAGTGGTCCCTGTGCCGGAAACGAGCTGTGATTGGTCAGTACTGACAGGCCAATCATAGCGCAGGAGCAGTGTTGCCTGCCTATTGCACCCGTGGGGGGAATAGAGGAGCCATGGGGAAGCTGTGCATGCCCAAGCTTCAAACTGTCACCATGTCAACAGACATGGTGACAGTGTCCCGATCGCAAAGCAGGATTCAAACAGGACCAATCAGAGTGGTCCCTGTGCCGGAAACGAGCTGTGATTGGTCAGTACTGACAGGCCAATCACAGCGCAGTAGCAGTGGTGCCTGCCTATTGCACCCGTGGGGGGGATAGAGGAGCCATGGGGAAGCTGTGCATGCCCAAGCTTCAAACTGTCACCATGTCAACAGACATGGTGACAGCGTCCCGATCACAAAGCAGGATTCAAACAGGACCAATCAGAGTGGTCCCTGTGCCGGAAACGAGCTGTGATTGGTCAGTACTGACAGGCCAATCACAGCGCAGGAGCAGTGGTTTGCCGGCATCTCCGTCTCTGACAAGCTCTTTCCTGTCAGAGAGCTTGTGAGAGACGGAGACAGGAATAAATACAGTGCGTAAGTTCAAAAAAACCAGCGATCTGCCGCTTTTCTGCCCTTTTGTGCCCACTAACCTGTTTTTAGTTAGTTAGGTAGCACAAGTTTTTCAGTATGGCCAAAAGAGTCTTTTCAGCCGAGGAAGCATCTGCAATGCTGTGTTCCGACACGGACAGCGCAAGTGAAGGTGAGGAGCAGTTCGTGCTTCCATCTTCCTCTGCATCTAGTGACTCTGAATCTGCACCCCCCAGTCGGCGTAGAAGAGCCGTAGTTCCTGATCTGCCTGAGCTGACCTGGGAAGCTGCAGAGAATTATACCCCCCAGGTGCCTGAGTTTACAGCCCGCTCAGGCATTCAAATTGAAATGACGGGTTTCAGCCCCATTGATTATTTTAACCTTTTTTTTTCAGACTCCCTTTTAGCGTTAATGGTCCAGCAGACCAACATCTATGCGGAACAATTTATCGCCCAGAACCCTGACTCTTATTATGGGAGAAGCCAAAATTGGACCCCCACAAACCTAGTGGAATTGAGGAAGTTTTGGGGCATATTTTTAAGTTTTGGCCTAATAAAAAAGCCTAGGATTAGAGACTATTGGTCCCTTGATATTTTATATAACACCCCCATTTACCGCACAGTAATGCCAAGGAAGCGCTTCGAAGCCATCCTGAAATTCCTTCATTATAATGATAATAGCCAGTGCCCACCCCCACAGGCCCCAAATTTTGATAGGCTATATAAAATACGACCATTGATTGCCCACTACTCCCAAATTTTTTCCCACGTTTATACCCCCCAGCAAAATATTTCGGTAGATGAATCCCTAGTCAGCTTCAAGGGTAGACTGCACTTCAGGCAGTATCTACCCAATAAAAGAGCCCGGTACGGCATAAAGCTCTACAAGCTGTGCGAAAGTGCCACCGGTTACACCTACTCCTTTAGGGTCTATGAGGGAAAAGACTCTCATATAGATCCCCCAGAATGCCCCCCTTTCCTTGGAATTAGTGGAAATATCGTATGGGATCTTATCCATCCTTTACTTGGGAAAGGCTATCATCTTTATCTGGACAACTTTTATAACAGTGTCCCCTTAGTAAAAGTTCTCTTGTCCAGATCCACCTTGGCATGCGGAACAATCCGCAAAAATAAGAAGGGCCTCCCCAAAACATTGCTGGGTCAGATCCTAAAATTAGGAGAGAGCAAAGCTTTCTGCTGCGACAATCTGCTCCTCCTAAAGTATAAGGATAAAAGGGACGTCCTTATACTGACCAGCATACACGACAGCAGATGCAGCCTAGTCCCTGTACGTGGATCCACTTCCCAAGTCCCAAAACCATATTGTGTACAGGAGTACAACAAGTATATGGGTGGCGTTGACCTGTCCGACCAGGTTATAAAACCATACAACGCCATGCGCAAGACCAGAGTATGGTATAAGAAGCTGTCTGTGCATCTTACACAGATGGCTTTATACAACGCCTTTGTCCTCTATAGATATGCCAGCAGTGGAGGTACGTTCCTGCAATTTCAGGAAAAGGTCATAAAGTCCCTGATGTTTGGTAACCAGGAAGGAGAGGGCAGTTCATCTGGCTCTTCCGTCAGTAGGATAATTCCCGGCCAGCATTTCCCCACAGAAATCCCCCCCACTGAAAAAAAAAAGAAGCCCCAAAAAAAATGCCGTGTGTGTGCCAAGCGAGGCATTCGTAAGGACACCACATACCATTGTGAGACATGTCCCACAAATCCCGGCCTGTGCATGAAACAATGTTTCAAAATTTATCATACCTCCTTGGATTTTTAATTTATTTATTCATTATTCACCTTTTCTGTCTCCCATACTGGCCATGACCAATTATTAATTTTTCTACTGACCAGCCCCATTTAAAATTTGATCATTTAAAAATTGTAAAAAAAACACCTAAAACAAAACTAAAAATTCTCACTATACCCCTAGATAATTTCCTCAATGGGTGTAGTTTCCGAAATGGGGTCACTTGTGGGGGGTTTTCACTGTTTTGTCCCCTCAGGGGCTTTGTAAATGTGACAAGGCCTCTCAAACCATTCCTGCTAAATGTGATCTCCCAAAGCCAAATGGCACTCCATCCCTTCTAAGCCCTGCCCTGTGTTCAAATATCCGTTTATTACCACATGTGGGGTATTGTTTTACTCGGGAGAAATTGCTTTACAAATTTTACGGTGCTTTTTCTCCTTCAGTCCTTGTGGAAATGAGAAAAAAATGGCTAAACCTAAATTTTCTTTGAATAAATGTTGATTTTAATTTTCACGGCCTACTTCCAATAAATTCTGTAAAAAACCTGTGCGGTCAAAATGCTCACCATACCCCTAGATAATTTCCTTGAGGTGTCTAGTTTCCCAGATGGGGTCACTTGTGGGGGGTTTCCACTGTTTTGTCCCCTCAGGGGCTTTGTAAATGTGACAAGGCCTCTCAAACCATTCCTGCTAAATGTGATCTCCCAAAGCCAAATGGCACTCCATCCCTTCTAAGCCCTGCCCTGTGTTCAAATATCCGTTTATTACCACATGTGGGGTATTGTTTTACTCGGGAGAAATTGCTTTACAAATTTTACGGTGCTTTTTCTCCTTCAGTCCTTGTGGAAATGAGAAAAAAATGGCTAAACCTAAATTTTCTTTGAATAAATGTTGATTTTAATTTTCACGGCCTACTTCCAATAAATTCTGTAAAAAACCTGTGCGGTCAAAATGCTCACCATACCCCTAGATAATTTCCTTGAGGTGTCTAGTTTCCCAGATGGGGTCACTTGTGGGGGGTTTCCACTGTTTTGTCCCCTCAGGGGCTTTGTAAATGTGACAAGGCCTCTCAAACCATTCCTGCTAAATGTGATCTCCCAAAGCCAAATGGCACTCCATCCCTTCTAAGCCCTGCCCTGTGTTCAAATATCCGTTTATTACCACATGTGGGGTATTGTTTTACTCGGGAGAAATTGCTTTACAAATTTTACGGTGCTTTTTCTCCTTCAGTCCTTGTGGAAATGAGAAAAAAATGGCTAAACCTAAATTTTCTTTGAATAAATGTTGATTTTAATTTTCACGGCCTACTTCCAATAAATTCTGTAAAAAACCTGTGCGGTCAAAATGCTCACCATACCCCTAGATAATTTCCTTGAGGTGTCTAGTTTCCCAGATGGGGTCACTTGTGGGGGGTTTCCACTGTTTTGTCCCCTCAGGGGCTTTGTAAATGTGACAAGGCCTCTCAAACCATTCCTGCTAAATGTGATCTCCCAAAGCCAAATGGCACTCCATCCCTTCTAAGCCCTGCCCTGTGTTCAAATATCCGTTTATTACCACATGTGGGGTATTGTTTTACTCGGGAGAAATTGCTTTACAAATTTTACGGTGCTTTTTCTCCTTCAGTCCTTGTGGAAATGAGAAAAAAATGGCTAAACCTAAATTTTCTTTGAATAAATGTTGATTTTAATTTTCACGGCCTACTTCCAATAAATTCTGTAAAAAACCTGTGCGGTCAAAATGCTCACCATACCCCTAGATAATTTCCTTGAGGTGTCTAGTTTCCCAGATGGGGTCACTTGTGGGGGGTTTCCACTGTTTTGTCCCCTCAGGGGCTTTGTAAATGTGACAAGGCCTCTCAAACCATTCCTGCTAAATGTGATCTCCCAAAGCCAAATGGCACTCCATCCCTTCTAAGCCCTGCCCTGTGTTCAAATATCCGTTTATTACCACATGTGGGGTATTGTTTTACTCGGGAGAAATTGCTTTACAAATTTTACGGTGCTTTTTCTCCTTCAGTCCTTGTGGAAATGAGAAAAAAATGGCTAAACCTAAATTTTCTTTGAATAAATGTTGATTTTAATTTTCACGGCCTACTTCCAATAAATTCTGTAAAAAACCTGTGCGGTCAAAATGCTCACCATACCCCTAGATAATTTCCTTGAGGTGTCTAGTTTCCCAGATGGGGTCACTTTTGGGTGATTTGTACTGTTTTGTCACTGCAAGAGCCCTTCTAACAAAATAAGGCCCCAAAATCCACTAGGTGTTCCTTTGCTTCTGAGGCCTGTGCTTCATTCCAGTAGCACGCTACGACCACATGTGGGATATTTCCTAAAACTGCAGAAACTGGGCAACAAATATTGAGTTGAATTTCTCTGCTAAAACCTTCTGTGTAATAAAAAAATAGTATTAAAAATTTATTTCTGCCAATAAATATGAAATTTGTAAATTCCACCTCTACTTTGCTTTAATTCCTGTGAAATGTGTAAAGGGTTAAGACATTTTCTAAATGCTGTTTTGAATACTTTGAGGGGTGAAGTTTTTAAAATGGGGTGACTTTTTGGGGGTTTCTAATATATAAGGCCCTCAAAGCCACTTCACAACTGAACTGGCCCCTGTAAAAATGGCCTTTTGGCATTTTCTTGAAAATGTGAGAAATTGCTGCTAAAGTTGTAAGCCTTGTGATGTCATAGAAAAATAAAAGGATGTTCAAAAAATGATGCCAATCTAAAGTAGACATATGGGTGATGTTAATTAGCAACCATTTTGTGTGGTATAACTGCCTGTCTTACAAGCAGATACATTTAAATTGAGAAAAATGCTAATTTTTGCAATTTTTCTCTAATTTTCGGTGTTTTTCACAATTAAATATAGAACATATCGAGCAAATTTTGCTAGTAACTTAAAGTGCAATGTGTCACGAGAAAACAATCTCAGAATCGCTTGGATAGGTGAAAGCATTCCAGAGTTATTACCACATAAAGTGAACATGTCAGATTTGAAAAATGAGGCTCTGTCAGGAAGGTCAAAAGTGGCTAGGGCGGGAAGGGGTTAACCTAGTCCGGTCACCACCGTTACAGTCGGATGTCAGCTGTAAGATACAGCTGAGATCCGGTGATGATGGCACCGACTCAGCTTCTGAGCCGGTGCCAAACATTGTACGGCATTTTGCGGGAAGTCAATGCTTTCCAGGACGTACATATACGTCCAATGGCGGGAAGGGGTTAATAACCAGCCATATACAAGGCCGCAGCAGCCTGGCATTACACGGGTGGGAGGGGCCACTGGTTTAGTACATTCCCAGGCTAATAACACTGTGTTGTTTGTGGCTGGTTATGATAAATTGGGTGGAACCTCATGTCTTTTTAATAAAAATAATAAATAAATAATTTTTAAAAATGACGTGGGGTCCCCCCCATTTTTATAACCAGCCAGATACAACACAGCAGCAGCAGCCTAGCATTACAAGGGTGGGAAGGTCCACTGTTTTTGGCCCTTCCCAGCCTCATAATACCAGCCTGCGGCCGCCCCAGAGCCCGACCATCACAACAGATGGTCGGGTACTGGATCGTACCCAGCTCTTCCCGGCACCCCTGGTGGTGGTGGGTATTGGGGTAATAATGGTGTTTAGTGTTAGCCTCTGTACCGGCTAACACTAAGCCTCCCCTTAGTAATGGACCTTGTCACTCAGACAGCGGCCATTACTAAAGTGATAGTAATAAAACTTGAAAAGAAAAGTCAAAGATATAGATAAAATATTTTATTGAAATAAAGCACCCCCAACACACAACATTAACCATTTTATTGATGAAAAAAAGCGTCATCTAAGTAGTCCTCAAAACCGACGTAGTCCAAACACCAAACCTGTAAAAAAAAAAAAAATGAAATAAAACATGTCGTAGGCTTAGTTTCACTTTCATGTGTGATACTGACTGTTATACCATGTATAGAAGCCTGCGGCAAAGTTGGCTTAGATACAGGGCGCCAGCAGACAGTATCATACATGGCCATACAGACATTTATACAAATAAACATACATACATACATGCAAACATGCATGCACATATACACATACAAACATGACAACATACATACAAGCAAACATACATACATACAAGCAAACATACATACATAAAAGCAAACATACATACATAAAAGCAAACATACACATGCATGCACATATGCACATACAAACATGACAACATACATACAAGAAAACATACATACAAGCAAACATACATGCAAACATACATACATGCAAACATACATACATGCAAACATACATACATGCAAACATACAAAAATGCAAACATACATGCATACATACATGCAAACATACATACATACATACAGGAAAACATACATACATGCAAACATACATACATGCAAACATACATGCACATACAAACATGGCAACATACATACAAGCAAACATACATGCAAACATACATACATACAAGCAAACATACATACAAGCAAAGATACATACAAGCAAACAACATACATACAAGCAAACATACATACATGCAAACATACATACATGCAAACATACATGCACATATACACATACATGCACATATACACATACAAACATGACAACATACATACAAGCAAACATACATGCAAACATACATACATACAAGCAAACATACATACAAGCAAAGATACATACAAGCAAACAACATACATACAAGCAAACATACATGCATGCAAACATACATACATTCAAACATACATGCACATATACACATACAAACATGACAACATACATACAAGCAAACATACATGCAAACATACATACATACAAGCAAACATACATACAAGCAAAGATACATACAAGCAAACAACATACATACAAGCAAACATACATACATGCAAACATACATACATGCAAACATACATGCACATATACACATACATGCACATATACACATACAAACATGACAACATACATACAAGCAAACATACATGCAAACATACATACATACAAGCAAACATACATACAAGCAAAGATACATACAAGCAAACAACATACATACAAGCAAACATACATGCATGCAAACATACATACATTCAAACATACATGCACATATACACATACAAACATGACAACATACATACAAGCAAACATACATACATACAAGCAAACATACATACATACACGCAAACATACATACATGCAAACATACATACATGCAAACATACATACATGCAAATATACATACATACATACATACATGAAAACATACATACATGCAAACATACATACATGCAAACATACATGCTCATATACACATACATGCACATATACAAATACAAACATGACAACATACATACAAGCAAACATACATACAAGCAAACATACATACAAGCAAACATACATACATACAAGCAAACATACATACATACAAGCAAACATACATACATACATGCAAACATACATACATGCAAACATACATACATGCAAACATACATAAATGCAAACATACATGCATACATACATGCAAACATACATACATACATACATACATGAAAACATACATACATGCAAACATACATACATGCAAACATACATGCACATATACACATACATGCACATATACACATACAAACATGACAACATACATACAAGCAAACATACATACATACAAGCAAACATACATACAAGCAAACATACATACAAGCAAACATACATACATACATACATACATGTAAACATACATACATGCAAACATACATACATGCAAACATACATAAATGCAAACAAACATGCATACATACATGCAAACATACATACATACATACATGAAAACATACATACATAAAAGCAAACATACATACATACAAGCAAACATACATACAAGCAAAAATACATACATGCAAACATACATGCACATATGCACATACAAACATGACAACATACATACAAGAAAACATACATACAAGCAAACATACATGCAAACATACATACATGCAAACATACATACATGCAAACATACATAAATGCAAACATACATGCATACATACATGCAAACATACATACATACATACATACATACATACATACATGAAAACATGCATACATGCAAACATACATACATGCAAACATACATAAATGCAAACATACATGCATACATACATGCAAACATACATACATACATACATACATGCAAACATACATACATGCAAACATACATACATGTAAACATACATGCACATACAAACATGACAACATACATACAAGCAAACATACATACAAGCAAACATACATACATACAAGCAAACATACATACAAGCAAACATACATACAAGCAAACATACATACATGCAAACATACATACATGCAAACATACATACATGCAAACATACATGCATACATACATGAAAACATACATACATGCAAACATACATATATGCAAACATACATGCTCATATACACATACATGCACATATACACATACAAACATGACAACATACATACAAGCAAACATACATACATACATACAAGCAAACATACATACATAGATACATACATGCAAACATACATACATGCAAACATACATACATGCAAACATACATATATGCAAACATACATGCATACATACATGCAAACATACATACATACATACATGAAAACATACATACATGCAAACATACATACATGCAAACATACATAAATGCAAACATACATGCATACATACATACATGCAAACATACATACATACATACATACATACATACATGAAAACATACATACATGCAAACATACATACATGCAAACTTACATGCACATACAAACATGACAACATACATACAAGCAAACATACATGCAAACATACATACATACAAGCAAACAAACAAACATACAAGCAAAGATACATACAAGCAAACAACATACATACAAGCAAACATACATACATGCAAGCATACATGCATGCAAACATACATGCACATATACACATACATGCACATATACACATACAAACATGACAACATACATACAAGCAAACATACATGCAAACATACATACATACATACATACATACAAGCAAACATACATACAAGCAAAGATACATACAAGCAAACAACATACATACAAGCAAACATACATACATGCAAACATACATACATGCAAACATACATGCACATATACACATACATGCACATATACACATACAAACATGACAACATACATACAAGCAAACATACATACATACAAGCAAACATACATACATACATACAAGCAAACATACATACAAGCAAACATACATACAAGCAAACATACATACATGCAAACATACATACATGCAAACATACATACATACATGAAAACATACATGCATGCAAACATACATGCTCATATACACATACATGCACATATACACATACAAACATGACAACATACATACAAGCAAACATACATACATACAAGCAAACATACATACATACATACAAGCAAACATACATACATACATACAAGCAAACATACATACATACATACATACATGCAAACATACATACATGCAAACATACATAAATGCAAACATACATGCATACATACATGCAAACATACATACATACATACATGAAAACATACATACATGCAAACATACATACATGCAAACATACATGCACATATACACATACATGCACATATACACATACAAACATGACAACATACATACAAGCAAACATACATACAAACAAGCAAACATACATATAATCAAACATACATACAAGCAAACATACATACATACATACATGTAAACATACATACATGCAAACATACATAAATGCAAACAAACATGCATACATACATGCAAACATACATACATACATACATACATGCAAACATACATACATGAAAACATACATACATGAAAACATACATACATGCAAACATACATGCACATATACACATACAAACATGACAACATACATACATGAAAACATACATACAAGCAAACATACATACATGCAAACATACATACATGCAAACATACATACATACAAGCAAACATACATACATACAAGCAAACATACATACAAGCAAACATACATACATACATGCAAACATACATACATGCAAACATACATCCATGCAAACATACATGCATACATACATGCAAACATACATACATACATGAAAACATACATACATGCGAACATACATACATGCAAACATACATGCACATATACACATACATGCACATATACACATACAAACATGACAACATACATACAAGAAAACATACATACATACATACATACATACATGCATACATGCAAACATACATGCACATATACACATACATGACAACATACATACAAAAATAAACTCACCTAAGACGTTCCCACGAAGAGCTGAACGGTCCCGTCACTTTTCTTCTCCCATTCACAATAACAGAGCGGTGGGCGCAGATGACGTAATCACGTGGGCCTGATATTATTACGTCATCTGCGCCACAACGCATTGTTACTATGAATGTGAGCGGCGCCAAGAAGAAGGAAGATGGCAAGTGACGGGACCGTTCAGAGCGCCGTTAGAACGTCTTAGGTGATTATTATTTTATTTTATATATTTTTAGTTGTTCGCCGGGTGCTGATGCAGCACCGGTGCGGCGGATACAAAAATGTAGTGACAGGGTGGGGGAGGGAAAAGTGGCTTGCCGAAACGGGGTGAATGTAGTGTAGTGTAGTGTAGTGTAATGTAGTGTAGTGTAGTGTAGTGTACAGTACATTCACGGTAAGTTCGTCTCAATCGGGCTTACCATGCCCGCTTGAGACGAACATTCTCCCGATGTTGCTAGAACTACAGTATCTAGCAACATCGGGAGCGCGCACACTGCAGAGCAGAGCGGCTTGATTGACATCGAGCCGCTCACGCCCCTTTTTAGAAAAGATAACCAGCACTTGCTGAGTTATCAAGTGTAAAAAAAAGGCACTTAGGAAATGAATTTTTACATTTTTTTAACACCAAATGTTTTAAAATTCATTTCCTGCTTAGAATGTATAAAAAAAAAAATTTTAGTCAACTTGGGACAACCCCTTTAAGGAGTTAAACGGACATGAAAATGGTGAAGGATGTGTGCATGAGTCCTGAGGGTATATTCACACGCAGAGTCAAAAACGTCACAAAATACGGAACTGTTTTCAAGGTTTACAGAAGTTTTTTGAGCAACTCGCGTTTTTTGAGGCGTTTTTCGCAGCGTTTTCGCTGTGTTTTCAAAGCATTTTAAGATTGTAGGCCAAAGCCCAATAACAAGGCGATTTTATAATTGTACAGGTATAATGTTTAGTGTAGGGACCCCCTGTATGAAGTCGCCTTGTAGTGGAAGTTGGGTTCACGCAAATGGATTAAAATCAGTGCTACAAATCTCACAATTATAAGTATGGTAGATATAGCAGTAATGCAAATTAAATAAATCCATATACCATGTTTGCGTATATATTAGTCTCCGCATTATACTGCTGTAATTTTGTGTTTTTTTGCTATATTTGGGGACACTGTGGCTTTCACTGTATTTGGAAACACTAAAGTTGTGGCTAAATTTGGGGATATGGTGGCTATTACTGTATTCAAGGACGTCACACCTGCATTTGCAATTTAATTGTTCTGTCACAGGAGCTTCAGTCACCCCTAAAGCCCAGACCCAAACTCCAGTCACTTACATAACTTAGACAAGAAGCCTCAATGACACATATCTGCCATCAACCACTTTACCCACTGATTATTTACTAGGGGTTTAACAAAAGTATTGCATTAACCTCTTAATGACCAGCCTATTTTAGACCTTAATGACCAAGCCATTTTTTACGTTTTTTCCATCGTCACATTGGAAGAGCTATAACTTTTTTATTTTTGCGTCGACATAGCTGTATAAGGTCTTGTTTTTTGCGGGACAAGTTGTATTTTTTAACAGCACCATTTTGGGGTACATAATATTTATTGATTAACTTTTATTAACTTTTTTTGGGGGGGGAATAGGAAAAAAACATAAATTTCACCGCTCTTTTTTGCGTCCTAAATCTACGCCTTTTACCTTTGGTATAAATAACACAATAACTTTATTCAGCGGGTTGTTACGATTGCAAAGATACCAAATATGTATAGATTTTGTATGTTTTAGTACTTTTACACAGTAAAAACGCCTATTTAAAAAACAATATTTGCTTTTATGTCTCCATATTTGAAGAGCCATAATTTTTTTCTTTTTTCGCCCATGCAGTTGTATGAGGGCTTTTTTTTTTTGAAGGACGACTTGTAGTTTTTATCGGTACCATTTTGGAATAGGTGCGACTTTTTGATTACTTTTTATCACATTTTTATTTAAGTCAGAAATTCCCAGAAAACAGCAATTTTTCCATTGTTTTTTATTTTATTTTTTTACGGCATTCACTGTGCAGCTAAAATAATGTAATAGCTTTATAGTCTGGGTCGTTACAGTCGCGGCAATACCAAATATGTGTAACTTTTTTGCTCAATTTCGTTTTTTTAATAGTAAAGCAGTTTGTAAGGGGAAAAAGTGGGTTTTTCAATTTTTATTTCAAATTTTTTTAAATTAACTTTATTAAACTGTTTTTTGTTTTTTTTACTAGTCCCACTAGGGGACTTTAATATGTGATCCTCCGATTGCTTTTATAATACACTGCAATACTTTTGTATTGCAGTGTATTACTGCCTGTCCGTTTAAAACGCCGGGTGCCGGTGGGATGAGAGGGAGCTCCCTCCCTCTCTCCAAAACCACTCTGATGCGGTGCCCACTATTGACCACCGCATCTGAAGGGTTAAACGGGTGAGATCGATACTAATATCAATCTCACCCGTTCGAGCCGGGATTCCTCCAGCCCTCAGCTACCTCTGGTAGCGGAGAGCAGGGAGATTTAACGGCTCCCTGCTCTGTTTATTTATTCTGATGCAGCGCCGTGTAATGGCGTATGCATCAGAATAAAGCCCATTAGTGGCCGCCCTGAAAAGGCGAATTGGCAGTCACTAATGGGTTAAGCTTTTAGGAAATACAGCCATTTATTTACATCATCCCTCCATTTTTATATTTAAAAAACAAATTGGATAAATTAACAAAAGTTTTTTAACCCCTTAGCGCACCAGGACGCACCGGTACGTTCTGCATTGAAGTGCTTTAAGCCACAGGGACGTACCGGTGCGTCCTGGCTAAAAACTGTCACCCTGTCAAAGGACAAGGTGACAGAACTGTGCCGTCAACTGTTTATGACAGTTGATCGGCACAGTAAGACGGCAGGGGACCATTCACAGCGGTCTCCTGCCGGCGATCGCTGTGATTGGTCAGTCAAAGCAGACCGACCAATCACAGCTCTATGACGTGGGTATGTGATGACGCTGGCTCAGAAGCTGAGCCAGCGTTATCACCGCCGGGAATCAGAAGTCCGGCACCCCTCTGCAACGGCCAGGACCGGAGCTAGGCTCCGATCCGGCCGATTAACCCCTTCGATGCATCGATCAACGTGATCGATGCATCGAAGTGGCTTGTAGCCTGTCGGCAACCACGATGGTTGCCACGGGCGCGGGTGTCAGCTGTTTGTCACAGCTGACATCGTGCCCTAACGGCCAGGACCGGAGCAAGGCTCCGATCCGGCCGATTAACCCCTTAGGGCATGGCCACACGTGGCGGATTTCCTCTTGAATTCCGCAGCGGACACTCCGCAGCGTTAATCCGCAGCGGAGCCGTTTCTAATTGACTTCCACTTTTATTTAGCAGTGTTCGTTTAGACGATGCGTACAATTCCGCTGCGGAGCATAGGCTGCGGTGCGGAATTTGGTGTCCGCAGCATGCTCGGGCTGTTGCGGAGTTGTGGCGGACTGGTTGCGGACTCATGGCGGAATTTCTTCATTGACTTCAATGGAGATTCGAATTTCCGCAATGAAGTCCGCAGCTGTCATGCACATGTTATGTGTGCTGCGGATGCGTCTTGCTTTTTTAACTTGACATTTCTTCATTCTGGCTGGACCTATGTATTTCTAGGTCTACAGCCAGACTGAGGAAGTCAATGGGGCTCCCGTAATGACGGGAGCGTTGCTAGGAGACGTCAGTAAATAGTCACTGTCCAGGGTGCTGAAAGAGTTAAACGATCGGCAGTAACTGTTTCTGCACCCGGGACAGTGACTACCGATCACAATATACAGCAACCTGTAAAAAAAATATAAGTTCATACTTACCGAGAAGTCCCTGCTTCTGTCTCCAGTCCGGCCTCCCAGGATGACGTTTCAGTCTAAGTGACGGCTGCAGCCAATCACAGGCTGCAGCGGTCACATGGACTGCCGCGTCATCCAGGGAGGTCGGGCTGGATGCAGAAAGAGGGACGCGTCACCAAGACAACGGCCAGTAAGTATGAAATTCGTTTACTTTCACTAGGGAAAGTGCTGTCCCTTCTCTCTATCCTGCACTGATAGAGAGAAGGGAAGCACTTTTACCGCAGTCCGCAGCAGCTAGTCCGCATCAATTTACTGCACATTTTGGGCAGATCCGCCGCAGAATCTGCAACGCAGATTCTTTGCGGCATTGATGCGGACAGTTGCGGAGGAAATCCGCCACGTGTGGGCATGCCCTTATGATCCCTCCAGGGCTTTGCAAACACGACATGGCACTGAAAACCATGCCAGCAAAATCTGCGCTTCAAAATCCAAATAGCCCTCGTTCCCTTCTGAGCCCTGCCGTGGGTCCAAACAGCAGTTTATTACCACATATGGGGTATTGCCGTAATCGGGAGACATTGCTTTACAAATGTTGGGGTGCTTTTTCTCCTTTATTCCTTGTAAAATCTAAAACATTGTATGTTTTTCCAGAAAAAAAGTAGATTTTCATTTTCACAGACCAGTTCCAATAAATTTAGCAATAAACCTGTGGGCTAAAAATGCTAACTATACCGCTTGAAAAATTCCTTGAGGGGTGTAGTTTCCAAAATGGGGTCACTTTTGGGGAGTTTCCACTGTTA
Organism: Rhinoderma darwinii; assembly: GCF_050947455.1. Lineage (NCBI taxonomy): Eukaryota > Metazoa > Chordata > Amphibia > Anura > Rhinodermatidae > Rhinoderma > Rhinoderma darwinii. The sequence goes on from NC_134690.1 coordinate 75,772,970, forward strand.
TGGTCCCTCCAGGGCTTTGCAAACACGACATGGCACCGAAAACCATTCCAGCAAAATCTGCGCTCCAAAATCCAAATGGCCCTCGCTCCCTTCTGAGCCCTGCCGTGGGTCCAAACAGCAGTTTATTACCACATATGGGGTATTGCCGTAATCGGGAGACATTGCTTTACAAATGTTGGGGTGCTTTTTCTCCTTTATTCCTTGTATAAACGAAAACATCGTATGTTTTTTCAGATAAAAAGTAGATTTTCATTTTCACAGACAAGTTCCAATAAATTTAGCAAAAAACCTGTGGGCTAAAAATGCTAACTATACCCCTAGAAAAATTCCTTGAGGGGTGTAGTTTCCAAGATGGGGTCACTTTTGGGGGGTTTCCACTGTTTTGGCACCACAAGACCTCTTCAAACCTTACATGGTGCCTAAAATATATTCTAATAAAATAGAGGCCCCAAAATCCACTAGGTGCTCCTTTGCTTCTGAGGCCGGTGTTTCAGACCTTTACCACACTAGGACCACATGTGGGATATTTCTAAAAATTGAAGAATCTGGGCAATAAATATTGAGTTGCATTTCTCTGGTAAAACCTTCTGTGTTACAGAAAAAACTGTATTACAAATGAATTTCGTTAAAAAAAAATGACATTTGTAAATTTCACCTCTACTTTGCTTTATTTCTTGTGAAATGCCTAAAGGGTTCAAATAATTTCTGAATGCTGTTTTGAATACTTTGAGGGGTGCAGTTTTTAAAATGGGGTGTTTTATAGGGGGTTTCTAATATATAAGGCCCTCAAAGCCACTTCAGAACTGAACTGGTCCCTGAAAAAATAGCCTTTTGAAATTTTCTTGAAAATATGAGAAATTGCTGCTAAAGTTCTAAGCCTTGTAACGTCCTAGAAAAATAAAAGCACGTTCAAAAAACGATGCAAACATAAAGTAGACATATAGGAAATGTTAACTAGTAACTATTTTGTGTGGTATTACTATCTGTTTTACAAGCAGATACATTACAATTTAGAAAAATGCAGATTTTTGCAAATTTTCTCTAAATTTTGGTGTTTTTTACAAATAAATATTAAATTTAACGACAAAATTTTTTCAGTATCATAAAGTACAACATATTACGAGAAAACAATCTCAGAATCGCTTGGATAGGCAAAAGCATTCTGGAGTTATTACCACATAAAGTAACACATATCAGATGTGCAAAAATCGGCTGTGTCCACAAGGCCAAAATAGGCTTAGACCTTAAGGGGTTAAAGCTCTTTTTATTGAAAATTCAGTAGACAATAAGAAAGATACATTACAGCAGAAATGTCACAACAGATTGTATGAATTACTTTTTACGTATGTACTACAATAAATTGTGTACATTAAACATTTTCTCTCCCTGTTTTTGGTACAGAAAAATGTTTCCTACAATAGTAAGACATCATGTGGGTCATAATATCAATATACAGTATATGCACATGGTACAGATTAAGGAAAAAGAAACCAAGGGAATCCGATTTCCTCATCACATTTCAGAGTTACATCGGATGGGCAGACATTGAAGTCCTAAGTCAGTTCTGAGAGTAAAGTGTGAGTGTGGATGAATAGCTTGTATCCCAGAGTATGGTACATTTTTGGGGACACCACCTATTCTTGTATACCAAGCACTCATATGGGATTATTGTATGAATCATATTTTTCCACTGCCTAACAGAGAGTGATCGCCTTGCCATCCACCACATAGCAATGGTTTTCCAGACCAAGAGGAGGGCCTCCTGTGAAAGTGATTATTTGTAGTAGGACCAGGTATCAAGAAGACAAACATCTAGAGTCATAGGAACTGGCTTCTGAGAAATATCAGTCAGTAAGGATACAATTACCTGCCAAAAGTGTGAAATATTGCGGTGTTGCCATATAAGGTGCCAAAAGTCGGCATTGACTGCCATACATCTATGACAATTGGTAGATGGACTACAACCCCTTCTAAGCAGTGGCATTGGTGTGAGGTAGCAATAATTTCTTATTGTTAACAGCAGGAGATACTAGTAAGGGATACTCCAGTGCATCCAACCAATCCGCATCTTTTAAAGTGGTATTCTCATCTAATAAAAACTAGATGAAAAGCTTTGATATTAACCTTAAAGAGGCTCTGTCACCAGATTATAAATGCTCTATCTCCTACATAATCTGATCGGCGCTGGAATGTAGATAACAGCAGTGGTTTTTATTTTGAAAAACGATCATTTTTTAGCAAGTTATGAGCAATTTTAGATTTAGTTTCTTAATGGCCAACTGGGCGTGTTTTTACTTTTGACCAAGTGGGTGTTGTAAAGAAGTGTATGAGGCTGACCAATCAGTGACCAATCAGTGACATACACTTCTCATTGTTCCAGCCCAGCATGATCCACAGCACAGTGAGATTGTGCAGTGAAAGCAGCTGGGCTGGAACAATGAGAAGTGTATGACACTGATTGGTCACTGATTGGTCAGCCTCATACACTTCTTTACAACACCCACTTGGTCAAAAGTAAAAACACGCCCAGTTGGCCATTAAGAAACTAAATCTAAAATTGCTCATAACTTGCTAAAAAATGATCGTTTTTCGAAATAAAAACCACTGCTGTTATCTACATTCCAGCGCCGATCAGATTATGTAGGAGATAGAGCATTTATAATCTGGAGTCGCTGAGATCCCGCTGTGCTGTCACTTACTCCCACATTAACTTTACCGGACCTACGGGACAATGACCAGACATCGCCTCCAGCCAGGAGGAGATATCTTTTCATTCTCCCGACAATCCGGTAAAGTTAATGTGGGAGTGACAGCACAGACTCGCGAGATCACGCTGTGCTGTGAGTACAGCTGAACATGAATGAAGAGAAGTGTATGACTCTTTTAAAAAAAACAAAAAACTGATGTTATCTACATTACAGCAACTATCAGATTAGATAGGAGATAGGGCACATATAAACTGGTGACAGAGTCTCTTTAAGGTTAATATCAAAGCTTTTCACCTAATTTTTTTGGAAGTGTGACCTGGGATATTTTCTTGTCAATAAGATGAGTATTTGGTGTAAAAATAAAACCAGATGATCCCTGCCTATAGAGTCAAACTACCATCACTATAGATATAAGGATTATTGTTAATACTTGGATGTAAGTCACTGGCTGTCGGAAGCCTAAACACATGGACATCACTAAATGATGAGTTTCCTTCCTTGTGATGCTTTGCCGGGCCTTTACTGCAGCTGCCCTCAGTTTGGTTTTCAAAATTGGGACAATGTGTCTATCACTGTATCGGGGGAAACTGTGCCTGACAATATATTTGGGGGACACAGTGATTAACACAATATCTGGGGGCGCTTTGACTGTTAGCATATTTTGAACACTGTGGCTGTCACTATATCTGTGGACACTGTGGCTGTCGTATTTCAAGACACTGTGCCTGTCACTGCATTTGATGACACAGTGGCTGTCATTAGATTTAGGCACACTGTGGCTGTCACTGTATTTGGGTATCTAATATAGTTTATAACCCCCGCCCCTCCCTGTTGGTATTTCTAAGAGTATATTCACACGGCCTATTTTCAGACGTAATTTGGGCATTTTACGCATCGAATTAGGCATGAAAAGACGGCTCCAATACGTCTGCAAACATCTGCCCATTGCTTGCAATGGGTCTTACGATGTTCTGTTCAGACGAGGTGTAATTTTACGCGTCGCTGTCAAAAGACGGCACGTAAAATTACGCCCGCATCAAAGAAGTGCAGGACACTTCTTGGGACGCTTTTGGAGCCGCTTTTCATTGACTCCATGAAGAACAGCTCCAATTACGTCTGTAGAAGACGCTGCGAAAAACGCGAGTACATGCAAAAGCGTCTGAAATTCAGGAGCTGTTTTCGCCTGAAAACAGCTCCATAATTTCAGACGTATTTTACGTTTTCGTGTAAACATACCCTAACACTGAAAGAAAGGAGGGGAGAGCAGATAATGTCAGTCCCGAGGCAGCAGTGAGCTGTCAGATCTATGACAAAAGCAGCAGCACAGCCAGCTATGTATAAGAATTGCACAGACTCTAGAGCAACAAAATGGTAGAACATTTTTAAGAAAGACTATTTAGAAAATTGTTTAATTTTACAATTTAACTAACGCCCACCCATGAACCTTACATCCAATAAATGCATTTCTTTATTGATTAGTAAATGTCTTCTTTCCTCTAGACTTCTGCTGATGCCTCTCCTGAATGTCGATGATGAGCGGACGTCCTTCACATAGTGTCAGTAAATTCTCCAGTGCGATCAGAAGGGAGGACATTATCACAAACCCATCACACAGACCACCATATGTCACTTTCATACAAGAAATGACTCAGACAACGTAAGGAGTGTTAAACTATGTGAATTTTATTGTTGTGTGTATGTGTGTGTGTTGTGATTGTGTGTTACCTCCCATCACTCACAAAGAGCGTAGAGCGACACTCAGGACAGGCAAAACCCCCAGTGGAGGAAACCTGCAGGGAAACCATGGCCGCTGTACTGTCCTTCCTCTGGCATACTAAGAGAGGTTAACGCTATATAACGTATGTGCGCGTGTACAGTATACATGTGTATATGTGGATTCCCCCATACAAGGAATAGAGCCAGAAAATGTAAAAAGTGACTGTGTTACTATGTACAGTGTGTCAGTGAGTATGATTGTGTATAGTTCTATATGTGTGTGTGTAAGTATTAGTGTGTATGTATTTATTATGTGTTTTTGTGTGCGTGCATGCATGTGTTATACATTACCTGCTCCTCATGTTTGGTCATCCATCATGGTCTTCATCTCTCTTGTGGATCAGGCAGCAGAACCTCCTGGGTGGGAATAGAGGTACAAGGGAAATTGTTCATCAACATGTGGATTAGAAGATCCATTACTGCATTTTACTTCGCACTTTTGTGATCATTTTTTCCTACCTACTTCTTTATAACACCAACATTTTACTTACCAGCGTTATTATTAGTCAGGGACCACAATCGGTGTCTCCGGATCCACTGCTGTGTCTATCCGGCTAATGATGTTTCCTTCCACTTTCCACATGCACGGATGCAAAATGATGTTTCTACAACGGGCACAGGACAGCGCGCTCTTCCATGGGCCTCGGGTGTAAAACTCCTCTTTATTTCTCCTTGACGCACGTATGGCCCAGCTGTGATGGATTTGCCTGTTTCTCATCCATGCCCAGTGGAAAGGGTCTTGTGCCATGATCTAAAATGGAATAGTAAATGAGGTAAAATTGGCTTCTCATCACAGACTCTTAAACAAAGACGGCACTTGTTCTGTTTTTTATTACTGACCAGATCACATGTGGTCCGGGCCACCCACGCTCTAAAGTCCATCCGGTGGAGCAACTGGTCGCGTTGGTGATGCAGCTCTTCTGTCTTCATTTCCCAGTCACTTCCTAAGGCCCACGCGTAGATCTCGTCTCTGAAGTCCTCGTCCTCCTCAAACTGGTTCGCTAGAAATCTTAAAAAAAGTAATAATTTATTAATGACACATGGAAGAGCAGTGCACTGTATACATCTATATCTCAATGTAAAGGAAACTTGTGTTACTATAAATGATAGCGATGGTGTCCAAGGATGTTAGAATGACCCCCAAGGTCAGAAGGCTACATAGTGTAATCTATAGGTTTGATATTTTGTCTTTTGGATATTAAAATGTTAAAATATTTTTATTTTACTGCTAAAACATGACCATAATTGTTTTGTAACCTATAAGGGATAAAGCTAATGTAAAGCACACAGGGCCGCAATCAGGAATTTCTGGGCCCCATACAGCCAAAGATATTGGGTCCCCCCTTCATTACCGTGGGTGGGCAACGGAAAGTGGGGCGCTCACGTTTGTACGTTATATGCAGTAACTGATTTTGTTCAAGTTATAGAGAACGAAACCATGAAGCAGTCAGTGACCAGTTGATACCCTGGATTTTATTGAATTCAGCCAAAACATATGGCACACAATGGGATACGTCGCCTGGGGAACGGCCCTGGGCAAACTCCTCAAGTCACTGTCCATAAATGAACAGAGACGTCAGGGTCTTTATCTGGGCCAAAGTCCACGGGCAGACTGCTTGTGATGCTCTGCCTGGGGACTCCGGCATTGGGAAGCCCCTGACATTGCAGCTTTTTCACCACAAAAATTGCAACATCTGCTATTTGTTGCGGGTTTTACCTCCCCATTAAATCCAATTGGGAAAACTCTCAACAGAAAAGCAGCGATTCCAAAGCATAAATTGACATGCTGCGGATTAAAAAAACGCACCGCAGGTCAATTTATGAACTGTTTTTCTGTATATTTTTAGTCAGCGTATGGATGAGATTTGTTCAAATCTCATCCACTCTGCTGCTGCTACTGTATTACGCTACGGATTTTCCAAAATGAAATCCATTGTGGAAAATCCGTAGTGTTTATGCTACGTGTGAATTTACCTTTACAGATTTTGCTAAAGATTCGCAGCAAATTAACCCTTTGCATTGTAAAGGGTGACATGCGTGCCAATTTTGCAACATAATAGGCATGCTCCTGATTTAACAATCAGCAGAATGCCATAAAGCCCATGCAGATTTTTTTCTGCTGCATGTGAATGCGGATTTGAAAACCCCATTCACATAAATTGTATTGTAGTTTGTAGTGGATTTTCAGTGTGCAACAGCACCAAAAATAGGAGACATAGGCATTCATATAACGCTTGTTGCCGATAATTGCCCCGTGTAAACAGGGCAGCGAACACAAGATGAACGATCATCTGCTGGTCGTATCGTTTTAAAAAAGTGAAATATTATCGTTGTCGGCATCACATCTCCCTGTGTAAATGATAATAACGTATGGGGACGAGGGATCCAAGTAACGACCACTCGTCTCCATCCATAGCTCCGTGTGACAGGAGCAAACGGGCCTTAATTAACGATGTCTCGTTGAACAGCGCTGGCTGCACCTTCCGATTATCTGCCGGTAAAACGGCCTTTAGGGTCTATTCACACAGTGCAGTCAAATGCAATTTTTTGCAAAATCTCAGCAAAAACTTGATTTAACTGCTCTGTGAAAATATAGCCTAAAAGCACAGTTTTTTTCATGTTTTGTTCCATTATTATTTTAATGTAATTTTTGTAATTGCGACACAAATAAGGCAGTTTTGCCGCAATTTTTAAATGTCTGGTGGGCGGCTCTCTACACACGGAGCTGCTTTCATGCTTCTCATGCAGCAGCTTCCCCTACTGTCCTCTCGGAGTCCCAGCGTTACAGTTACTTACAAGGAAGGAACTGAAGGGTCCGTTCCTTTCTCCAAGTAACTAACGCTGGGGCCCTGATAGAAATGTTTACAGTTACTAAGACGCGGGCAGACCCCTTTTTTTCAGCATTGTGGCCGGGCCCCTGACTGCCGTACCAGCTGTACTGCCCTGATGGTGACCCTGAAAACACATGATCCACAACTACTTGAGAGTATTCATTCAAACATGTGATACGTGAATATACTCACAGGGATGCAAAGAAATTCTCTCTATATTCCTCGGTACGCAGTCCGGCTCTCTTGAAATACACGAGGACCATGGCCAGGAGATACTAGTGGAAGAAGACAAGAAGTTAGAATTTGGAGATAGAGAAATGGTCTCTTCTTACGTCTTATCTTTATGTGGTGATTCTATTTACATGTTTATTAATGTCGGTCCATAATCCTAACACATAAGTCACAGGTTTATCCTCATTGTTCTGAATCTAATATTATTATTTTACCAAGGATGTAGATGTAAAGTAGAATATCCCGTAATGCCACATAAACCCTTTTATTCAAATCTGATCTTTCTTGTCAGTCATGTCTATATCTGGCTGATTGTCTATTTGTTTTGTCATTATAAAATTACCTTGTCCGAAATCCTCAAACAGATGTCCTTGGCCAAAAACAGCTGGATGTGCTCATCATCTACGAAAAAAGTTTATTTCAAATTCTTTAAATCCAAAATAGTATATATACAAAGAATTAAAGGTTAAGTAAATGATTAACCCCTTAATGACCGCCGATTAGCCTTTTCACGGCGGTCATTAGTGGGCTTTATTCTGATGCAATAGCCGTTTCACTGCGCTGCATTAGGATAAATAAACATAGCAGGGAGCCGTTAAATCTCCCTGCTCTCAGCTGCCAGATGTAGCTGAGAGCTGGGGCAACCCTGCTCGAATGTGTGAGATCTATATTAGTATCGATCTCACCCGTTTAACCCCTCAGATGTGGCGCTAAAGAGCGTGCACCGCATCTGAGTGGTTTTGGAGAGAGGGAGGGAGCTCCCTCTCATCCCACCGGCACCCAGCGATAAGATCGCCGAGTGTCTGTGTCTCCGATGGCAGCCGGGGGCCTAATAAAGACCCCCAGGTCTGCCTGTAGTGAATACCTTTTAGGTCATGCCAGAGGCATGTCCTAGCAGATGCCTGTCCGTTTTAAACAGACAGGCAGTAATACACTGCAATACAAAAGTATTGCAGTGTATTATAAAAGCGATCGGATGATCGCATAGTAAAGTCCCCTAGTGGGACAAGTGAAAAACAAAAGTTGAATAAAGTTAATTTAAAAAAAATGTGAAAAAAAATTAAATTAAAAACACACTTTTTCCCCTTACAAAATGCTTTACTATTAAAAAAAACAAAATGAAGCAAATAAGTTACACATATTTGGTATCGCCACATCCGTAACGACCCCGACTAAAAAGCTATTACATTGTTTAACCCGCACGGTGAACGCCGTAAAAAATAAAATAAAAAACAATGGACAAATTGCTGTTTTCTGTGAATCCTGACTTAAAAACACGATAAAAAGTGATCAAAAAGTCGCATCTACTCCAACATGGTACCAATAAAAACTACAAGTCGTCCCGCAAAAAACAAGCCCTCATACAACTGCATCGGCGGAACAATAAAAAAGTTATGGCTCTTCAAATATGGAGACACAAAAACAAATAATTTTGAAAAAAAAGTGTTTTTACTGTGTAAGTAGTAAAACATACCAAATCTATACAAATTTGGTATCGTTGCAATCGTAACAACCCGCTGAATATAGTTATTTGTAATTTATACCACACGGTAAACGGCGTAGATTTAGGACGCAAAAAAGATGGGCAAAATTTTAGGTTTTCTTCTACCCCCCCCCCAAAACAAAGTTAATAAAAGTTAATCAATAAATTATATGTACCCCAAAATGGTGCTATTAAAAAATACAACTTGTCCCGTAAAAAACAAGACCTTATACAGCTATGTCGACGCAAAAATAAAAAGTTTATAGTTCTTCGAATGTGACGATGGAAAATATTGCTTGGTCATTAGGGCCCAGAATGCAAGCAGGGAGAAGGGATAAACAACGGCCCCTTTGTTGTTTACCCACGCATAGCACCATATATATGGTTGTGGCTATGTCTGATACTGCAAATCAGTCCCATTCACTTTATTGGGACTGAGCAGCAGTGAAATGCAGTACCAGGCACAGCCACAACTATATGTATGGCGCTGTGCTTGAGTAAACAGTAAAGGATTTATTAGGGTATGTTCACACGCTTAACAAAAAACGTATCAAAATACGGAGCTGTTTTGAAGGGGAAACAGCCCCTGATTTTCAGATGTTTTTTGAGCAACTCGCGTTTTTAGCAGCGTTTTTAGCAGCGTTTTTCGTAGCTTTTTCGCAGCATTTTTTACGGCCGTTTTTGGAGCTGTTTTCTTTGGAGTCTATGAGAAAACGGCTCCAATAACGTCCCAAGAAGTGTCCTGCACATCTTTTGACGAGGCTGTAATTTTATGAGCCGTCTTTTGACAGTGACGCGTAAAATTACAGGTCGTCGGCACAGTACATCGTAAAGACCATTGAAAGTAATGGGCAGATGTTTGCCGACGTATTGGAGGCGTTTTTTCAGACATAATTCGAGGCGCAAAACACCTCCATTACTTCTGAAAATAGGTCGTGTGAACCCATCCCAAGGCTGGGTTCACACGTAGCGGAATTGCACTTGAATTCCGCTGCGGACACTACGCAGCGTTAATCCGCAGCGGAGCCGTTTCTCCATTGACTTTCATTTTTATTTAGCAGTGTTCGTTTAGACGATGCGTAAAATTCCGCTGCGGAGCATAGGCTGCGGTGCGGAATTTGGTGTCCGCAGCATGCTCTGTCTGTTGCAGACCAGTGGCGGACTGGTTGCGGACTCATGGCGGAATTTCTCCATTGACTTCAATGGAGATTCGAATTTCCGCAATAAAGTCCGCAGCTGTCATGCACATGTTATGTGTGGTGCGGATGCGTCTTGCTTTTTTAACTTGACATTTCTTCATTCTGGCTGGACCTATGTATTTCTAGGTCTGCAGCCAGACTGAGGAAGTCAATGGGGCTCCCAAAATGACGGGAGCGTTGCTAGGAGACGTCAGTAAATAGTCACTGTCCAGGGTGCTGAAAGAGTTAAGCGATCGGCAGTAACTGTTTCTGCACCCGGGACAGTGACTACCGATCACAATATACAGCAACCTGTAAAAAAAATATAAGTTCATACTTACCGAGAAGTCCCTGCTTCTGTCTCCAGTCCGGCCTCCCAGGATGACGTTTCAGTCTAAGTGACGGCTGCAGCCAATCACAGGCTGCAGCCAATCACAGGCTGCAGCCAATCACAGGCCAATAACAGGCTGCAGCGGTCACATGGACTGCCGCGTCATCCAGGGAGGTCGGGCTGGATGCAGAAAAAGGGACGCGTCACCAAGACAACGGCCGGTAAGTATGAAATTCTTTTACTTTCGCTAGGGAAAGTGCTGTCCCTTCTCTCTATCATGCACTGATAGGGAGAAGGGAAGCACTTTTACCGCAGTCCGCAGCAGCTAGTCCGCATCAATTTACTGCACATTTTGGGCAGATCCGCCGCAGAATCTGCAACGCAGATTCTGTGCGGCATTGATGCGGACAGTTGCGGAGGAAATCCGCCACGTGTGGGCATGCCCTAACACTCGCTGGAACACTGCAGCTCCTTTACTTTGCTTACTATAGTGGTGCCAGGAGCCAGACCCTCACTGATAAAATATTGATGGCTTATGTTTAGAATAAGTTGTCATATGTTTGTACATGAGAATAAATGTAAATCACACTTTGTGTGATCAAATTCCCCCTCCCCTCCTATCGGACAATACATCAAAATAATAAAATAAAAATTTACTCACCTCAACTCTCGACTTCGCTTCTCCCCACTTAGGCTCTCCCTGCGGACCACAGCTCATACAAGGCACTGGCCTAGAGCGTTGTATGTGACGCAGCACTGAGGTAGTTTAGTGCTGCATCACATATATGGCCCTGTATGTTGTATGAGCCGCAGCATGCTGAGAGGGCATAGGGAGAAGATGAGCGGTGGGCATATATATATTTATCTTATGTCCGATCCTGGGAGAAAAGGGATAGGGCTGCGGTCACGTTCGCACACCCTGTGAGTGCAATTGTTACGCCACGATTGTGGTGAATGGCCAGCTGAAAGATGCGGCAAGATTATTATGAGAAATTAGCTTCTTATTAAATGTGTGGCATCCTACTCCAGCGAACTGTTTACTAAGACCAGGGTATGAAACGTCAGTCCTAATAAATCCCCCTCGTTGTGTCTGGTCAGAATCATTGGAAGGTGCAGTGAATCTTACCGAGGAGATTGTAGAAAGCAGTCCGTTCTTCTGGCTGCAGGGTATGCTCCTTCCTCCTCTTCCGGCACTCGTCTATCATGTAGGTCAGCGAACTGTCATAGAAGAAATAGTTATTACAGTCAGCAGTCCAATGTAAAAATATAAAACCTTTATTTTCATGATCGAAAAGGTCCATTTTGTAAATCATTTGGGGTACAGAATTACATAAGAGTACAGAAAGTATAAATGCAGCGTACATATAAAGAACTGCTGTGAAAGCCAATATTCCCACGCAGGAGAGCAGTCTACATGACTCAGGCCCCCTACGAAGAGGACGGATTCAACAGCCGCATAAGAGTACAGAGAACGAAGAGAAAGTTACAAAAAAAAAAGAAATAGAGGAGGGTGAGGAGCAGATTAAAGTGAGTGGGGTGTCCCACCATGACATCCCGCAAAGTAAAGAGCGCTACTCAGGCTGCCGCGCAGTACTCAGCTCTCGTATAATGTCTTTATAGGAGTCAGAACCCTGAAAAGCAATCCAAGGAGTCCATGTTTGGCGAAGAAATGGATATTACAGTCAGCAGTCCAATGTAAAAATATAAAATACAGACAATTATGTGCTAATAAGTTTACAATGAAATGAATAAATGACAGGGAAATCTTAGTAAAATCCATGTTTAAGAACATTTCCTCGTGGTCTGTCTCTGGGGTTAGTGCTGTCACCTCTCAGAGCATTAGTTAACCCCTTAATGACCAGCCTATTTTAGACCTTAATGACTAAGCTATTTTTTACGTTTTTCAATCGTCGCATTCCAAGAGCTATAACTCTTTTATTTTTGCGTCTACATAGCTGTATAAGGTCTTGTTTTTTGCGGGACAAGTTGTATTTTTTAATAGCACCATTTTGAGGTACATATTATTTATTGATTAACTTTTATTATCTTTTTTTTGGGGGGGAATAGAAAAAAATCTGAAATGTCGCCACTTTTTTTGCGTCCTAAGTCTACGCCGTTTACCGTGTAGTATAAATAACACAATAACTTTATTCAGCGGGTTGTTACAATTGCAACGATACACAATTTGTATAGTTTTTGTATGTTTTACTACTTTTACACAGTAAAAACGCTTTTTTTTTTCAAAATTATTTGTTTTTGTGTCTCCATATTTGAAGAGCCGTAACGTTTTTATTTTTTCGGCGATGCGGTTGTATGAGGGCTTTTTTTTTGCGGGACGACTTGTCGTTTTTATTGGTACCATTTTGGAGTAGATGCGACTTTTTGATCACAAGTCAGGATTCACAGAAAACAGCAATTTTTCTGCCGTTTTCTTATTTAATTTTTTACGGCGTTCACCGTGCGGGTTAAGTAATGTAATAGCTTTATAGTCGGGGTCGTTACGGAAGCGGCGATACCAAATATGTGTAACTTTTTTACTTTATTTTGGTTTTTTAATAGTAAAGCAGTTTGTAAGGGGAAAAAGTGGGTTTTTCACTTTTTTTTCACATTTTTTTTTAATTAACTAGATGAAAATTTTTTTTAAAACTTTTTTACTAGTCCCACTAGGGGACTTTAATATGCGATTCTGCAATCGCTATTATAATACACTGCAATACTTTTGTATTGCAGTGTATTACTGCCTGTCCGTTTAAAACGGACAGGCATCTGCTAGGTCATGCCTGCGGCATGATCTAGCAGGCATTCATTACAGGCAGACCTGGGGGCCTTTATTAGGCCCCCGGCTGCCATTGGAGACACAGACACTCGGCGATCTTATCGCCGGGTGTCGGTGGGATGAGAGGGAGCTCCCTCCCTCTCTCCAAAACAACTCAGATGCGGTGCTCGCTGTTGTGCACCGCATCTGAGGGGTTAAACGGGTGGGATCGATACTAATATCGATCTCACCCGGCAGAGCAGGGACGCTCCCAGCCCTCAGCTACCTCTGGCAGCTGAGAACAGGGAGATTTGACAGCTCCCTTCTCTGATTACTTATTCCGATGCCGCGACGTAAAAAGTCTATGGCATCGGAATAAGGCCCGTTAGTGACCGACGTAAAAACACAATGGGCCGGTCACTAACGGGTTAAAGGGAAGGTGTCATGAAATTATTTTTTTTATATGTTATTGCTTTTAGTATGTCATTAAAATAAATTTATTTGTGTGTTTGTGTTGTACTTTTTTCTTTCTTTTACTTCTCTATGGGGGCTGCCATTTTTTTTTTCATCTCTGCATGTGTCGATTAACGACACATACAGAGATGGAATACAGCACATAAATCCCCATAGAGAATGCGAACGGGAGCCGTTCCATTCACTATAGCGTACGCCGTCTGTGTGGGAACGGCGGAAGCGCCGCTCCCGCACAGACCAAAAGGTAGGTCTTTGGAAGAGCGACATCCGGCGCCATTTTCATGTGGACCGGAAGCCGCGGCCGGACAGTAAGACGACTACTTCCGGTCGCGGCTTCCGTCCATATGTTCAGAAGCAAGGACTAGGAGCGGAGGCAGCGGCGGCAACGGCAGGAGCAGGTAAGTTATGTTTGTGTATGTTCGTTTTATATTGTGTGACTACCACTGTATCTAATCCTCCTACATTGTGAATTCGCTCAAAAAATGGCGGCACACAGTGTAGGAGATTTGAACATTCAACCCCCTCCTTTCTCCTGGCACTAGCCAGGATAAAGGAGGGGGGATTGTTTGGGGACACTAGATAGAGTGTGTCTTCTCCAATTTTGCAGCATAAGGCAATGAGGTTGCTTTACCACATGCCAATGCTTCAATTTTGGGAATTGCTCCCTCTAGTTACCAGCACATGGAAATGCTATAAATTAGAATCTAATTTATAATATTTCCAGACTTGTGAAAAAATGAAAAAAATTAGAACAATGTGTAATCATTTATATACTAACTGTTTAATTTAAAAAAATTAAAAAAATTCTAGCGACACATTCCCTTTAAGCTTTGTATGACCTTGGTAGAAGGACGCGTCACCCTTATAGGGTGTTTATTCCCATGGGTGAAGAGGTTAATAAGAAGCTGATAGATTAGATTTGTAATGGTTTGTAACACTAAGTATGGATTTGGTATGTAGTGACTGCAGTGATATAAAATCTTGTACTGACGTCTCGTCCACATGTAGAGTGACCATCTCTCTCTTCCTCTTCCTCGCCATCTCTTCTCCTCTTCCTGGGAAACTTAAATAGAAGAGAATATTACCATGAATATTTGGGAATGTGACTGACTGTGCGCATACCTGTACCATGTACAGGCTAGGGTGGATTATACATAAACCATACAAGTAATTTGAACGACACACAACTAAACTTTTAAACGTGGGTTGACACGAGGGTCGGCCACAGCTTTATTTATTATTTAAGTATTTTCAAAATAAAGTTTTCTTATTATACCCGTATGCCAGCCCGCCTAAGGAAGGGCATGTAGGTCAATTATTTTAATAACAAATTACCGCCTGCTGTAACATGAGTTTCCAAACGAATCAAATGCCTCATGACCAGAAAAACTACAATTCCTTTTACAAACTTGGAGTTGCTAAACAACATGACAATTGTACGGAGTATAATTCCGTATAAAATACACATAGTGCTTCAGAGACAAATATATATATATATATATATATATATATATATATATATATATATTGCTTTTGTCTCTTATTTAAAACATATTGTATCATTAATTTTTTATTTTATTATTTTTTTTTTATTACTTTTCGTCAATATATATTTCTCTTTTCTTTTCAGTTTTTTTTTTTAAAGAAAAATTAGGTTCAACACAAAACAAATAGGGAGGGAGGGTGGGACAAGTAACGGCCAAAAGAGGAAGATGTCTGCCCGCCCCCAAAGTAGGGGAGGATGGGCAAGACCGCCCCCAAAACTATCCAAAAAACGTTCAGTGGGGCGGGTGCAGTGGCGTAACTACCGCCGTAGCAGCTGTAGCGGCTGCTACAGGGCCCGCGGCATGAGGGGGCCTTTGTCGCCCGCCGCCACGGGCCCCCACCATGGCCGGAGGCTCCACTAGCAGCCGCTATGGCTGCTACAGCGGGACACCACTGAACACGACTACGGCAGAGCAGGGAGGTATCTCCCCGCTCTGCCATTAAGCAAAATGTATCCCCTATCCACATTATAGGGGATACGTGTGTGATTGCTGGCATTGATAGGGAGAACGGGGGACTGAAAGTCCCCCGAAGTTCTCCATCACAAACCTCGGACTTCCGGGGTCTGTGTCGGCAGCTCCGTAGAAATGAATGGAGCGCCGGTCGCGCTTGTGCGCATGCGTGACCAGCGCTCCTTTCATTTTAATTGAGCTGCGCAGACGCCGGAAGTCAGAGGTTAGTCATGGAGAACTTCAGGGGACTTTCAGTCCCCCGTTCTCCTTATCAGTGCCAGCGATCACACATGTATCCCCTATCCTGTAGATAGGGGATACATGTATTTTGTAGGACACACTGTAGGTCACATTTTTTTGGGAGGGGGGACGCTGTATGGCTTTCCCGACAGGGGGGGGCTGTATGGCGTTCCCTATAGGGGGGGGCTGTATGGGGTTCACCTAAGGGGGGTTGTATGGCGTTCTCTACAGTGGGGGCTGTATGGCGTTCTCTACAGTGGGGGCTGTATGGCGTTCCCTACAGGGGGGCTGTATGGCGTTCCCTACAGGGGGGGCTGTATGGCGTTCCCTACAGGGGGGGCTGTATGGCATTAGCACCATACAGCCCCCTCTGTAGATAACGCTATACAGCCCCCTCTGTAGAGAGCGCCATACAGCCCCCCTGTAGAGAACGCCATACAGCCCACCCTGTAGAGAACGTCATACAGCCCCCCTGTAGAGAACGCCATACAGCCCCCACTGTAGAGAACGCCATACAGCCCCCCTGTAGATAGCGCCATACAGCCCCCTCTGTATATAACTCCATACAGCCCCCTCTGTAGATAACGCCATACAGCCCCCACTGTAGGTAACGCCATACACCCCCTCTGTAGATAACGCCATACAGCCCCCCCTGTAGGTAGCGCCATACAACCAGTCTGTAGATAACGCCATACAGCCCCCCCTGTAGGTAACGCCATACACCCCTTCTGTAGATAACGCCATACAGCCTCCCCTGTAGGTAACGCAATAGAGCCCCCCTGTAGAGAACGCCATACAGCCCCCCCTGTAGGTAACGCCATACAGCCCCCTCTGTAGATAACTCCATACAGAGTCCCCCTTGTAGATAACGCCATACAGTCCCCCCTGTAGGTAACACCATACAGCCTCCTCTGTAGATAACGCCATACAGAGTCCCCAAGTAGATAACGCCATACAGCCCCCTCTGTAGATAACGCCATACAGCCCCCTCTGTAGATAACGCCATACAGAGTCCCCCCTGTAGATAACGCCATACAGCCCCCTCTGTAGATATCTACAAAGGGGGCTGTATGGCATTATCTACAGGGGGGACTCTGTATGGCGTTATCTACAGTGGGGGCTGTATGGCGTTATCTACAGGGGGATGTATGGTGTTCTCTACAGGGGGGCTGTATGGCGTTCTCTACAGGGGGCTGTATGGCGTTATCTACAGGGGGGCTGTATTGCGTTATCTACAGGGGGCTGTATGGCGTTATCTACAGGGGGGCTGTATGGCGCTATCTACAGAGGGGGCTGTATGGCGCTATCTACAGAGGGGGCTGTATGGAGTTATATACAGAGGGGGCTGTATGGCGCTATCTACAGAGGGGGCTGTATGGCGTTATCTACAGGGGGGGCTGTAAAAAAGGCACTATCTACAAGGGGGGGTTGTGTGACACCCAGGGGAGGCAGGGGCCCCAGTCAAAAGTTTGCTATGGGGCCCAGTCTTTCCTAGTTACGCCCCTGGGCGGGTGCCCTCTATCCCTATAGGACCTGTGGCCCACCTAAATTTATCTTGGACAGACCCACCCCTAGCAGGATATATCCCTCCTTTAACCCCTTCCGTGCCACACAGTCATGGGCCCAATGGCTAATAAGCCTGAGGGCCTCCAGTTTCCTGAAGAAGATGTTACAAAAACTTATATTAATATAAACATGTAGTGTGTGCGCTGGACTGACATTATAACTGGGGCGTAGCTATAGAGGGTGCAGAGGTAGCAGTCACACCCAGGATCTTCCATAAGAAGACACCAGTATTATAAATGACACATGGTATAGAAAGGGCCCTGTTACAGATTTTACATTAGAGACCAGGAATATATTTATATATTATAGTAAAAACACAATAAGCACCCCTCTAACATTATCCACATCCCCGGACCCAATTTACACACATTATAGATTAAAGTAAATTTTAAAACTTGGTTGAAAATAAAAAAAGAAGAATCACAGGACAGCTGCACTGAGGTATAAAATGTATACACTATGAATATTAAGGGGGTTTACTCATAATTGAGTGTTATGGCATATTGCTAGGATATGACATAACATTCTGATTAGTGGGGTCTGATCTCCGGGACCCCTGCCGATCCTGAGAATGAAGAGACAGCATTGTGTAATCAATTAAATCAGACTATGTTGTAGTTCCCTGGAAACCGGGGTGAGGGGGGGGATGCCACTATGAAGGGTAAAAGTGAAGACATGGGGTGATGGTCCTGGCAGACTGATCAGAATATGGTGGAAAATCCTATTGATATCATTTTCTAGAATGGAAACCTCTCTAAATACAGAATAATAATAAGCATACGGTCCTACAGCTTGGGATCCATCAGCAAGATCTGAGGAAGGAGATGATACGTCGGGTTATTTTACTCTTGTCTCCTTAGTTTATCCAGATTTTGGGTATTTAGGTGAAAACCTTTGAGTTTATTAATAAAATACAATCAATTTCAGTAGTGGAAGAAGCATCTGTGTCTGTGTCTGGGATGATGTGGTCATTATGGTTAGTAAATGGCGGCACTTTACCTGTGAAGTCTTGAAGACAGTTGGTGTTGTCTCTCAGAAGACGCAGATACGCAGTAGTGTCTTCTCCTCCGATAAAAGTAAACGTTTGTCAAGTCGCTTTGAAGAACAAAATGGAGCCTGTCTTATCTCTGAAAAGAGCAATCGCAGACTGGCACCAACTGATGATTTTTCTCTATCTTTAAATTCAAATCCTGCGATTCTATTGGTTGTTGTTGTTTGCGGCACTTGCCATGATGATTCATGCCTCAGCAAGTTTAAAGGGAAAGTACACTGAAATAATGTCATGGTGCGTTTTAATATAAGGCTTCTAAATTACTGCTTAGAAAAACTTTATTATCCTTGTATTTTACATCCTTATTCCATCTGGTGACATTTGTGGCAGCTGCCATGTTGTACTATGTTGTTTCCACGGGTAATGCAGAATGGTCATGTGTATTAAGTGTCTTTGTGGTAAATTTACCTCATGTGCTCCAGATTCTTAACATTGATATATAATGTATGTAACTTTGGTGTAGGTGCTGGAGTTAGAAGCATGTTGACTGATGTCTGACCTGGCGGAGGATGTCATCTTTACCATTTAACATCTTGCAGGCCTCTCATAAATTTGACGCATCCACAAATCCAAAAATTTGTTGGACGTGGGTAAAATGTGCAAAACTGAGGACCAGACGCTTTCTAATGTGATTTTATGATTTCTATTCAGATTTACAAGAAATTGACTGGCATTGTTGTCATACATGTGCCCCCATATGTCATACATTCATAGCCATATATATTTCTATTATATAAATTCTCTATATACTATGTATTGTCCTGATCTCTATGTACAGTGACATCACTATTAGTATACTGGTTGCATAGGTAGAGAAATGTAGTGTTACATTGTTACATGGTGTCCATTCAGATGAAAGTCAGGCATAAGATATATTGAATTTATTATTTCATTGCTATAGATTCTAAACAGGAAGCGGTGGCAGAGCTATAGGGGTCACATTGGTCGCAGAGGTGAGTGGGCACCAGAGCTACATCAAGCCCTTCACAGCCCGCCACACAGGGTCTTGATGTTAGTCACCGCCAGGTTGTTGTGTGTTGCGGTACATACAAGGTCTTTGCGCTGGCTGGCATCAGGACCATGTGTGCAGCGGCGCCCAAAAAGAAGAGAAGCCAACGAGGAACAGTAAGTAAATAGAGCGGTCAGAGTTAATTTCCTTTAGTCTAATCTGGGGTTTTATTAATTTTGGGGTCTGATTTAGGGGTCTTGTCTGGGGTCTGGAATAATTTAAGGAACTGGTCAGGGGTTTGAACTAACTTAGGGGTCTAGTTAGTGTGCCCCTGTGATGCCGATTCTTGCGAGACTCATCATTGGTTTTAATAATTGTTTTGACTGCAGCATAAAAGATTATATATATTTTTTAGATATAATTGTGGCTGTTTGGCACTAATTTTATGTACAGTGTAGGTCACTTTCCCTTTTTCTTTTCTTCACCTAGCCAAGACCGCCAAGACGACTTCGCCTAGCCATGACTTGTCTGCATTTCGACACACTGACATCTTTGGCTTCTTTCTTTTCAAGAAGAACACTACAAAGTGGAAAAATGATCAACTTCGGCACAAAATGTTGGACTATAAAAATATATACATTTTATTACAAATAGACATGACAGAATAAAAAGACGAGTCACACAATGAGAAGGCGTCAGCCTATGCTAGACCAAAAAGTAAATGTTATGGGCATGTTTATGCATATTTGTAGCAGGATGCAGACACAAATGTATATCAAAGTCCAAGGGGGACAGCCAAGCCGCATGGGAAATGCATCAGATAGTTGTTAGATGTGAGATAGTAGTCAAAATGTGCAGTGATAGACAGTACAGATATATAGCTTATAGCCACATGCTAATATTCCCTATACACATCAATAATGGGGCTAATGGTTATATGCTGCAAAATCCAAAGGACTGAATGACATAAACTGCCAACATGAGATAACAGACGAGTGTAAGGAATAAGTACATACCAAAAGTCATGGTCTCGCATAGGAAGGACACCAACACCCGACGTGCGTTTCGGCGAATGCCTTTGTCTGGGGGTGGCATCATCCTAGCGGGAGCCCCTCCTACCTGGCCCATGTGTTACAGATCAAAAATCACCGGTCAGAAGCGGAAGGAGGACACCGGCGTCAGATAGGGGGTACAAAGATGGCCACCGCCCCACTTCCGGAAGCCGCGTCGTCAGGGAGGATGTGGGACAGAGATGTCTGACAGCACCTCCCACATACCGCCCTGAACACAGACAGCGGATGGAAGGTGCATAAGCCACTCCCCCATCTGCGCACCCGCCCACCGCTGAGTCCAGTAAGTAAGATCAGGAAAAAAGGAAAGTATATGTGACGTAGTCACAAAACATCAGATGGGATTGTAGCAGGTACCTAATATGTAACCATAAGGCAGAGAACTGAGTGGACATGAGTGTGATACTATCTAGACATGTTGTAAACATTGTTATGTGTATGCATATAATGTTTTGAAGAAAAGTGGGGAATGTCCTACAGTAAGGGATGATGATGGTGATCAAGCCAATGTATAAAGCAAAATGCTGAAACCGAAAATGGTGAAGGTGCACATGGTGTGAATATCTAGTGAGAATAAGAACCGCATGTGAAGAAAGAGAAGGGAGACGGTCTAGGATGAAAGTAATAAATAGGGGACCGATGTGTGACGAAAATAAAAAGCCAAAATCAAACAATAAACAAGTGAAAGATGAATGAAAAAGACAACCGACAAAAG
The DNA here is from genome assembly GCF_050947455.1 of Rhinoderma darwinii. Taxonomy (NCBI): domain Eukaryota; kingdom Metazoa; phylum Chordata; class Amphibia; order Anura; family Rhinodermatidae; genus Rhinoderma; species Rhinoderma darwinii. The sequence goes on from NC_134690.1 coordinate 75,794,325, forward strand.
AAAGAAGACAGAGGGAGGGGGGGTTCGGGAGCATGTGAGTGAATGGATATATTGGTAAACACTCTATGGATGGGATAGAAGTAAATGTGTGTATGGAGGGAACATATGTAGAACCAGAAAGAGGATCATAATCCGTGGAGTGTATATCTGTTCAATGTGAACAATTTTATATATGTGTATATATAAAAATGAGATGTGGCATGAAAACACATACACTACCGTTCAAAAGTTTAGGGTCACTTAGAAATGTCCTTATTTTTGAAAGAAAAGCACCGTTTTTTTTCAATGAAGATAACATTAAATTAATCAGAAATACACTCTATACATTGTTAATGTGCTAAATAAATATTCTAGCTGCAAACGTCTGGTTTTTAATGCAATATCTACATAGGTGTATAGAGGCCATTTCCAGCAACCATCACTCCAGTGTTCTAATGGTACATTGTGTTTGCTAACTGTGTTAGAAGGCTAATGGATGATTAGAAAACACTTGAAAACCCTTGTGCAATTATGTTAGCACTGCTGTAAAGAGTTTTGCTGTTTAGAGGAGCTATAAAACTGACCTTCCTTTGAGCTAGTTGAGAATCTGGAGCATTACATTTGTGGGTTCGATTAAACTCTCAAAATGGCTAGAAAAAGAGAGCTTTCATGTGAAACTCGACAGTCTATTCTTGTTCTTAGAAATGAAGGCTATTCCATGCGAGAAATTGCCAAGAAACTGAAGATTTCCTACAACGGTGTGTACTACTGCCTTCAGAGGACAGCACACACAGGCTCTAACCAGAGTAGAAAGAGAAGTGGGAGGCCCCGCTGCACAACTGAGCAACAAGACAAGTACATTAGAGTCTCTAGTTTGAGAAATAGATGCCTCACAGGTCCTCAACTGGCAGCTTCATTAAATAGTACCCGCAAAACGCCAGTGTCAACGTCTACAGTGAAGAGGCGACTCCGGAATGCCGGCCTTCAGGGCAGAGTGGCAAAGAAAAAGCCATATCTGAGACTGGCTAATAAAAGGAAAAGATTAATATGGGCAAAAGCACACAGACATTGGACTGAGGAAGATTGGAAAAAAGTATTATGGACAGACGAATCGAAGTTTGAGGTGTTTGGATCACACAGAAGAACATTTGTGAGACGCAGAACAACTGAAAAGATGCTGGAAGAGTGCCCGACACCATCTGTCAAGCATGGTGGAGGTAATGTGATGGTCTGGGGTTGCTTTGGTGCTGGTAAAGTGGGAGATTTGTACAAGGTAAAAGGGATTTTGAATAAGGAAGGCTATCACTCCATTTTGCAACGCCATGCCATACCCTGAGGACAGCGCTTGATTGGAGCCAATTGCATGCCACAACAGGACAATGACCCAAAGCACACCTCCAAATTATGCAAGAACTATTTAGGGAAGAAGCAGGCAGCTGGCATTCTATCTGTAATGGAGTGGCCAGCGCAGTCACCAGATCTCAACCCCATAGAGCTGTTGTGGGAGCAGCTTGACCGTATGGTACGCAAGAAGTGCCCATCAAGCCAATCCAACTTGTGGAGGGGCTTCTGGAAGCATGGGGTGAAATTTCTCCCGATTACCTCAGCAAATTAACAGCTAGAATGCCAAAGGCCTGCAATGCTATAATTGCTGCAAATGGAGCATTCTTTGACGAAAGCAAAGTTTGAAGGAGAAAATTATTGTTTCAAATAAAAATCATTATTTCTAACCTTGTCAATGTCTTGACTATATTTTCTAGTCATTTTGCAACTCATTTGATACATATAAGTGTGCGTTTTCATGGAAAACACAAAATTGTCTGGGTGACCCCAAACTTTTGAACGGTAGTGTATGTGCTTGATATCGCTATCCTTTGCTTTACTGAGATATATGTAACTGAACTCTATATACTTTATGCATAATATGTTTATGTTTCATGCTTTATGTGAAAAAACCCCAATAAAAACTATTGAAACGAAAACACATATGTGCTCTGTAAATAAAAAATGCAAACGACATGTTCGTATATATAACAACGTGAGTATGAATTACATGCATGGTGTGGGAAACGGAAAAAAGGAAAAGAAAAGAAGGGAGGGTGGAAAGGAAATGGGAAGGGCAGGGAGGAGAGCTGGGAAAAGGTTGGGAAGAGAGGGCAAGAACTAAAACACTAATATGATACAAAATTGGGTAATAGAAACAGGGAGAGAACCTCCAGCTCACCGGTCTGCGTCTCCAACAGCGTCCATCGGATCCCCGCGACGGCCCGCGGTATGAAACAATAATGTAGAGGAAGAGTGATCCAGCGCTGATGTTGGTTTTAAAAGGGAAATGAGAGTCCCATGTTTATTAGAAAAAAAATTTGAGTAAAAATAGAACGGGAGACGCAGTCCCAAAGTGCAAGTAGTTAGGGTATATGCCCAAGCCTACGCGTTTCAAACGCGGTCTGCGTTCTTAATCATGGCAAGAAAGATGATCTTTCTTGCCATGATTAAGAACGCAGACCGCGTTTGAAACGCGTAGGCTTGGGCATATACCCTAACTACTTGCACTTTGGGACTGCGTCTCCCGTTCTATTTTTACTCAAATTTTTTTTCTAATAAACATGGGACTCTCATTTCCCTTTTAAAACCAACATCAGCGCTGGATCACTCTTCCTCTACATTAATGATACAAAATTAATAAGTATATCACTCATATATGTATGACTGCTTTGGGAGAAACAAGAATATTGAAGCAAAGGACACGTCCGTATACGGTAGCAGTATTCAAATAGTGACCGGTTTCTTCCTGCGTTCTTCCTATTGAGTCCACTCAGTAAGTCCTTTATAGGGCTATATGAAACCAGTCCTGTAAAGGGAAAAGGAAGACAGGGAGAGGTTAATCAACAATATAAAATATACAATACATGGAACGATTAAAAAACCAGGCCCCTCTAGGAGTCAATGGTTATAGAAACAGAGCGAAGCTCAGAGATTCATTCAAGCCATGTGGATACATTGTCCCAAGGGTCCATATCCAACGAGTCTCGCATTGTGCCAGCTTTTGTTTAACAGCACCTCCCCTCATACCCGATATGATGTGGTCAATCCCTCTCACCTTTAATTGAGATGGATCACAGGAATGATGTAACCTGAAATGTCGGGCTACTGGTTTGAGACCTTCCAAATTGTCCACTTCTGTCGCTCGCTTGATGTCGGACATATGTTCCCTTACTCTGACCTTCAATTCTCTGGATGTAAGGCCAACATAGATTTTGGGACAGGGACATACCGCATAATACACTACAGCTTTTGTGGTGCAGGTTATTGAATGGGTGATGTAGTATATTTTTGTACCTGAGGCATTCGTGAATGTTGATGCCTTCTCTTTATTTGGACATGCCATGCAGTGTCCACAAGGATTACAGCCCCATTTCGGGCCCTTAGTCCCAAAAGGATACTTGGTTTTGATTGGATCGTAGTGGCTCCTCACCATGTGGTTCCTCAGGTTTTTAGAGCGTCTTGCTGTAATGCTTGGGTGTCTGGTGATGAATCTCTCCAGTGTAGGGTCTGTCAATAAAATGGGCCAATATAGTTTTAAAATTTCCCTCATTTGTAACCACCTTGAGTGGTAGCTGGTTATAAACCTTTCCTGTGTTTGTGTGTCTGTCTTTTTCTTTGGAAAGAGCAGGTCATCTCTAGTAGTGTGTTTCACCCTGTGATATGCCTTTTTAATGGACCTCATACTATATCCGCGGTTGAGGAAACGATTTTTTAAGTCCTCTGCCTGTTCTTCAAACAATTTGTCTGATGAACAGATTCTCCTAATCCGCAGAAATTGTCCAATGGGGACTGCCTGAATAGTCTGTGGGGGATGGGAAGAAGAAGAGTGTAACAATAATCTGACCGAGGTCTCCTTACGATACACATCGCTTTGCAGAAAGCCATGTATATCCTTGACAAGTTTAATATCTAGAAATTCTATTTATTTGCAGTGGAATTTATGGGTAAATTTCAGGTTTAACCCTTTAGTGACTGGCCTATTTTAGACCTTAGTAACCAAGCCATTTTTTTTCGTTTATCCATCGTCTCATTCAAAGAGCTATAACCTTTTTATTTTTGCGTCGAGATAGCTGTATAAGGTCTTGTTTTTTGCGGCACAAGTTGTAATTTTTAATAGCACCATTTTGGGGTACATAGAATTTATTTATTAACTTTTTTGGGGGGGAATAGAAAAAAAACAGCAAATTCGCCACACTTTTTTGCATCCTAAATTTACGCCGTTTACCGTGTGGTATAAATAACACAATACCAACGATACCAAATTTGTATCGTTTTTGTATGTTTTACTACTTTTACACAGTGAAAACCCTTTTTGTTCAAAATTATTTGTTTTTTGTGTTTCCATATTTTTATTTTTTCGCCGATGCAATTGTAGGAGGGCTTTTTTTTGCGACAACTTGTAGTTGTCATTGGTACCATTTTGGTGTAGATGCAACTTTTTGATCACTTTTTATCACATATTTTTTAAGGCTGGATTCAAAGCAAACAGCAATTTTTGCATGGTTTTTTTATTTTATTTTTTACGATGTTCACCGTGCGGGTTAAAATATGTAATACGTTTATAGTTGGGGTCGTTACGGACGCGTCGATACCAAATATGTGTAACTTTTTTACTTTATTTTGTTTGTTAATAATAAAGCAGTTTGTAAAGGGGAAAAGTGGGTTTTTCATTTTTTTTCTTCACTTTTTTTTTTCACTTTTTACTAAAATGTTTTCACTTTTTTACTAGTCCCACTAGGGGACTTCACTATGCGATCCTACGATCGCATTTATAATACACTGCAATACTTCTGTATTGCAGTGTATTATGCTTGTGCGTGTAAAACGGACAGGCATCTACTAGGTCATGCCAGAGGCATGATCTAGCAGGCATTAACTAAAGGCAGACCTGGGGGCCCTTATTAGGCCCCTCGGCTGCCATCCGAGACACAGACATTCGGCGATTTTATTGCCGGGTGTCAGTGGGATGAGAGGGAGCTCCCTCCCTCTATCCAAAACCACTCAGATGCAGTGCACGCTATTGAGCACCGCATCTGAAGGGTTAAACAGGTGAGATCGATACTAATTTCCATCTCACACGTTCGAGCAGGGCCCCCCCCCCCCCGAGCCCTCAGCTACCTCTGGCAGCTGAGAGCAGGGAGATTTGACAGCTCCCTGTTCTGTTTACTTATTCCAATGCAGCGACATAAAAAGTCTATTGCATCGGAATAAAACCTGATAGTGACCGACGTAAAAACACTATGGGGCGGTCACTAACGGGTTAATGTATTCTCATTTAGATTGGTCATGAATGCATTCAACTAAGACATCGCTGTCCCACATCCTCCTTGCAGACGCTATGACCATCGATTCCAATCAAGGAGAAGCTCCTGTCTTCTGTGTTCATGACGTCATTGGCTTCTCCTGGAGTCGACTCCCCGGTCATAGAGTCTGCAATGCTGTGACCGGGGATTCTGCTTCAGGAGTTTCCCCTGATGTCACTGTCCATATATGGACAGAAACATCAAGCAGCGCTCCAGGAGCGGAATCCCCGGCCACACGGGGATTCCGCTCCTTCAGGGAGCTACAGTGGCGCTAGTAGACAGCAGAGCAGGGAGATACCTCCCTGCTCTGCTATAGTGCCCCCGTGTAGATAGCAACCCCCCCTTCCAGTAGAGATAGCGCCACTGTAGCTCCCTGAAGGAGCGGAATCCCCGTGTGGCCGGGGATTCCGCTCCTGGAGCGCTGCTTGATGCATCTGTCCATATATGGACAGTGACGTCAGGGAAAACTCCTGTCCTGGGATACCTCCCAGCTCTGCTATAGTGCCGTCGCTACCGCTATAGCAGCCGCAGCAGCTGCTAGCGGCGCCACCGCCCTCATGCCTGGTGTCACCGCTAGCAGCCGCTATGGCTGCTACAGTGGTAGCGACGGCCAATAAGTGAAGAAGCACCCGGGTGGAAAGGCGACTGCAGTTAGTGTGTGTATCCCAGCTGGTACTTGCAACGGCGCGGGGATAAACACACCCGCTGGCGCCCCTCTTGCAGTGTGGCGGCTGGCGCCCTGTGTGACCGCACTGGTCGAACATAGCTAAGGCCGGCCATGCTTGAGGCCTTATCTTGACTTTTTCAATGACTTTTCAATGGATTTTGTTGTGTGATATAACGCTGCAACAAATGATATTTTATTTCACATATAGCGAAAGGTAGTAATCCAAAAATAGGTTTTTAACGTTTCGGTCTATACATTCGACCTTCTTCAGACACGGATTATGACCGTAGATAAGGATATGCGGCGCTTGTGACCTCGGTCGCTGTAAGGTAATTGCGCCATTACTTTTGGATTACTACTTTTCGCTATATCTGAAATAAAATATCACTTATTGCATAATACCTTGGAGTGCTCAGTTCCCATTTTTTATACATTAGCGTGGAAGCCTACTCACGCACCCTTGAAAAACGGAGTGCTGTGGGATCAAGAAAGTATCACGCTGCAACAAGATATCAGAGTCAAGTTAAAGATGGCTACATCTGTATAACAGTATAAAATCCATCTAGTAACAGATTACACGTTTCATACATTACATGTTCTTAGTCGTAGCCCCTATAATCACACATGTATCTTTCTTCCATGTTTATAAAACAGCAGCCCCATGTAACGCCTATATCCAGTGTATATACAGACAGTCTATCCAAGCAGTAGGAGATAATCGATGATGTAACTGATACTGCAGCCGCTTGAGATGTCACTGATGATGTCATAGACAGTACTAGTCATTAGGTTCTATGTTCAGCTGGATTACACTCACTTTGCACTTGATATTGGATCAGTGTGTATCCTACAGCTCACAATTTTTTGACTTTTTCTACAATTTCTGGCAATGACATTTGGACCAGGACTGTGATTGACTGTGTGATTGACAGGTAAGATGCAGCATTTTATCATTAATTATACATGTTACTGGATACATGAAGTATATATACGCTCTAGAAATCTCATATAAGGCCAGATTCACACTGAACATTACTACAGCAATTTCCAACCACACCAACACCTCACCACAACTATATGGTTGTAGAAGGATTTTTTTCTGGTGATTGTCGGGAGTTGCTGTTGCTTTTTTTTAGACAAACAGTTCAAGTTCCAGTAAAATGTTTCTATTAATGCAACTAACAACTGAACATTTTACATTCAGATTTCAATGTTTCATATTTTCTCATTAAAGTTACAACTTAGTACAACAGAGTATGTTCACACAGCCTATTTTCAGCCGTTTTCCTGGCCGTACCCCCAAAAAACAGCCGAAAATACGGAGGCTGGACGCCTCCAAACATCTGCCCATTGATTTTGATGGAAAAAACGGGGGTTTCGATGGTGCGTTTTACGTGGGCGTTTGATAAAATGGTGTAAAAAAATGCCCCGTAAAAAGTTTTTTTTATGCATTTTTAGCATACAACAATTATAGGCCATTAAACATTCTTAAACTATCAGCACTGATTGTATAGTATCAGACCACGGCCATGGACAAAAGGAAATAGCAGCACGCAGTTGTAAATTTAGTCTTACATTTCCAGGAGTAATAAAAGAGGAACGCCACAATGAAGCGCTCTATCATGGTCTCAGGTCCAGGTGTAGGAGGGCTGCTCAAAGAATAAGGAGAGCACCCAACTAATGCCCAGCATATAAAGTAGGAGAGTCCAAGGTAAGTGCCGAATATTTCTTGTATCTCTACACAAGTCATGGACACCAGGGCCTGGGTGTGACTGCAACCTCTTCACCCCTATAGTTGTGTTCTCTGGGTTTACACTAATATTACAAAATGTGTTCAATGTCTGACTCGTCCTGTGATAGAAAATGAAATGTGTGAATGTAAATATATTATTATTAATTCTAGATATGGGGTTATTTTATGTTTATTCCATTATGTATTTTACAGACATTTATAACATCTGAATATGTGGCACCAGTGACAGCCGACATGCTAGAAGATCCACTGTATATATGTAAGTATTATAGCAAATAACAACCTATAGAAATTCTATAACCTGATGTCATCCAGAATGTTCCTATAGAGACACATGACAAGACTGTGGGAACTAATTCCCCAATGTTGTTAAACCAGGGCCGGTCTTAGGGGTGTGCGAGCTGTGCGTTTACACTGGGTGCATCACCTGTCACTACTGAATGGGGTGCCACTGGTCTTGATCTCTGGGGCACCCATTGCTTGAATACTCAATCCCACTCTTCATGTAAAAAAAGTAAAGGGCACTGCTCAGGGTGCAGATACATTTCCTTGATAATGGATTACATTACAGTGTGGCAGACAATATCTGTCTGGGGGTGTTATTTGGGCACTGTATGATTGCATTATTTCAGTACTATATTCTACGCCATAAACTGAATTTACACGCTGCAGATTTGCTGTGCGGCAAAATTCAAAGGTGTTACAGGTGAATAGTTACAGTTTCAAAAACTCATCCACATGTAGCAAAAGTAAACGCTGGGAATTTTGCTGCAGCTCTATATTATTATTCTTATTATTCTTATTATTATTATTATTATTATTATAGACATGCTACATAAAGAGGATATTATGGTATTAGTAATATATAAGGGACTTGTTATTTATGTAATTTCCTAATACATTGTTGGACTATGGGGGCAGTACACAGCGCACACAGTGTCTACATTACCGGTACTGCAGTCTGTGCGCCACATACAGGTCCGTCCACATGAAATTGCTGTGTACATGAGCCCCAGTGTATATTTCCTTCATTGTTGGGTTGTCTATACTGAGCATACGTCTGTCTGGAGAAATAAAACGACACAATTATTGTTTTTTCCAGAACACCTTAATATCGGCTGCCTGCTGCCAGGGGACTCTCTGAAGCAATATTTCATCTATGCAAGGTGTGTCTATTATTAGTTACTATGACACTTTTTGTATGTCCTGGGTCAGAATGCCCCTTTTGTATGGCCCCACAGTAATGAAGCCCCTTTTGTAAGCCCCCACTGAGTCCTTTTATTCCCTATATTAATAGTGCCCACTTTGCACCTATAAAATAAAAAATTATACTCACCTAATAGACGACCAACCGGCTCAGATGTTCCGCTTACTACGAAATCAGCGGCCTGGCGCAGACAGCGTGATTCAGTGACGTCATCCTGCTGGGCCGCTGACATCATTAGTATACTCCCGGTGCCTCATTGGTTACATGCCTGAACTAGGCCATGGCCTATGAAATCATACGGCAGAGCAGGAACCCAATGGCTCCCTGTGCCGTTATTGTTTCTCCAAATTTCAGGGGCGTATGGAGCCCTGGAGCAGTGGGCCACCCCAAAGCCCTGAACCCCAGGCGGTCACCCTATTTACCCCTTTGGTAATCTAACACTGGTTGAGGACTGGACTCTGTTCTAGATGAAAATATTGCCATTGATTGAGATTTGTCCTAATACATTGTCTTTCTTTCTCCTAGAATTAATTCCTCATAAGAGTTAATGATAACCACACGTCCCAGGAGGGCAGATCAAAGATTAAGCAGAGCCCTCCACCTCACCTCACATAATGTTCTACATTCAGCCGGACAAATTCAGTAGGAGAGTCCGAGGTCAGTGTATTTTATTAACTGCATCTCTACACGATCGCACAGGGCGCATTACTGGTCAATACTGAAGAGGGCACCACCACCATAGATGGCCTGAGCACCCTCAACTTGCACTCCCGATCCGACATTTAGGGCACAAACCTATAATATAAAAAAAACAGAAAGATACAATCCCTAATTTATTGACTAGGTGATGTTATTTGGGCACTGTGTGATTAAATTATTATCTGTTAAAATCTTGTGTGTTGAATGCAGGGAACTTTGGCACGCACTGCCGTTGCTTAGCAACGGATCCGTGATAAACGGGCGGCACACGGATATCGTCCGTGTGCCGTCCGGTTTTATGGACGGACGCATAGATTTCAATGGGCCCCACGGTCACTGAACGATGGACAAAAGTAGGACATGCACTAATTTTGACGGAATCGACGAACAGAACCGTCAAAACAACTGAAGTGTGCCTGGCCCCATAGAAATGAATGTGTCAGGGTGTTATTAGTTACAAAATCCGATAGCACCCTGAATAAATTACTGAAGTGGGCATAAGGGCTTTTAACTGAAGTGGGCATGAGGCCTAAGGCCTCATGCCCACTTCAGTTATTTTCTTCAGGGTGCTATCCGTTTTTTTAACTGATAGCACCCTGACACATTAATTTCTATGGGGCCATGCACACTTCAGTTGTTTTGATGGTTTCGTTCGTCTGTTCCGTCAAAAGTAGTGCATGTCCTAGTTTTGTCCGTCGTTCAGTGACTGTGGGGCCCATTGAAGTCTATGGGTCCGTCAAAAAAAAGGACGGCACACGGACTCTCTATTCTCTCTACTCCAGTCCAAAAGACTCCACAAAAGACAAATTAGAAGTTTTCCATTAAGGATAAGATTATATACAAGATTAACTATAAGCTCCTGGTCCCTGATACAAAATCTATACCAGTGTCCTCCAACTATCATGTGTCATTATACTGCTGGTGTTATTTATGTGGCAGGGGGGCATTGGACTCGAGCTGTGAAAGAAAATGAAATGTGTGAAAGTAAATATATTATTATTCATTATAGATATGGGGTTATTTTATGTATGTGCATTAAACCCATTATGTATTTTACAGACATTTACAACATCTGAATATGTGGCACCAGTGACAGCCGACATGCTAGAAGATCCACTGTATATATGTAAGTATTATAGCAAATAACAACCTATAGAAATTCTATAATGTGATGTCATCCAGAGTGTTCCTATAGAGACACATGACAAGACTGTGGGAACAAATTCTCCAAGGTTGTCAATAGGCAGATCATATATTTGTTGATATGATGAACCATACTAAGCGCACGTCATAATATCTTCACAGTTTATACTTTTTGTTCCAGAAATACTTAAGATCGGCTGCCTGCTGCCAGGGGGACTCTCTGAAGTAATATTTCATCTATATGCGGTATGACCATCATTAGTTACTATATACAGTACCCACCAGTAGCTCTGTACATTGAAAAAGTGATGAGCTGGCAAAATGCCAAGAAAGGCGTAGCAGTGGGGAACTTTGGATAGTTGGTAGGAATAGGCATAATGTAAGCTAGGGGATCTTTGTCCAAAATGCTGGCCACATTGGGACTGAACGTAGGTGTAAGGTAATTGGGTGAGGGGACTTAGGGTAGTGTAGTGGGATTTTAGACCGCTTTGGTCTGCCAAGAACATTTGCGATGTGTCTGGAGGCCTGGTTAAAGTATCTACAATGGCTTCAGTAAGGGAGAGTAGTAACTAGGGGGCCCGTCAATGCCCTCGATTTGGCTTCAATAGGCCTAAATTAGGCCTAATATTTTCGTGTGAAACTGGAGGCGGCAGTACCACTACGATGCAATAGAAAAGGACTTAAAGAGGCTCTGTCACCAGATTTTGCAACCCCTATCTGCTATTGCAGCAGATAGGCGCTGCAATGTAGATTACAGTAACGTTTTTATTTTTAAAAAACGAGCATTTTTGGCCAAGTTATGACCATTTTCGTATTTATGCAAATGAGGCTTGCAAAAGTACAACTGGGCGTGTTGAAAAGTAAAAGTACAACTGGGCGTGTATTATGTGCGTACATCGGGGCGTGTTTACTACTTTTACTAGCTGGGCGTTGTGTATAGAAGTGTCATCCACTTCTCTTCACAACGCCCAGCTTCTGGCAGTGCAGCACTGTGACGTCACTCACAGGTCCTGCATCGTGTCGGCACCAGAGGCTACAGATGATTCTGCAGCAGCATCTGGGTTTTTTCAGGTAAGTCGATGTAGCTACTTACCTGCAAATGCTGATGCTGCTGCAGAATCAACTGTAGCCTCTGGTGCCGACACGATGCAGGACCTGTGAGTGACGTCACAGTGCTGCACTGCCAGAAGCTGGGCGTTGTGAAGAGAAGTGGATGACACTTCTATACACAACGCCCAGCTAGTAATAGTAGTAAACACGCCCCGATGTACGCACATAATACACGCCCAGTTGTACTTTTACTTTTCAACACGCCCAGTTGTACTTTTGCAAGCCTCATTTGCATAAATACGAAAATGGTCATAACTTGGCCAAAAATGCTCGTTTTTTAAAAATAAAAACGTTACTGTAATCTACATTGCAGCGCCGATCTGCTGCAATAGCAGATAGGGGCTGCAAAATCTGGTGACAGAGCCTCTTTAAGTGAGTTGCATTACACAGTCATGATCTGCAGGCATAGGTGATAATGGACACTGGCAGAATGTTTTTATATTTACAGCACTTAAGCGGAAAGCAATGGAAGGTGCCGGGATATTGCCACGTATAGAGCCCCCACAAGTCATGCAGTACAAGAAACTGGACTTGGGGTGTAATGGATTGTTTGGAGCAAATGGCTGGAAGTTAGAAGTGTCCTGGCATCAAGGAAGCAAGGCAGGTATCCTCAATGGTATCATTCTAGCAAAAATTTGAAGGAACATGGCACGATGATGGGCCAAGTGCCAGGGTCCTTGCGCAGGGTTCCAGGGTCGGTGAAGGCAGCATTATGCCAGGAGGGCCTCATAATCTCCACATGGGAGAGGGACACCTTGGGGGGGTTGCCAAAATGATTATAACACGGGGTACTGGCACAATGTTTGGAATTACAGGAGCAGCGCATCTGGATGTAAAGAGAAGCAGAAGAAGGCAATGGCAGCTGATTGAGTCTGATTCTGATCTGTCAGATGATAATAAGTGGTCTGATGTTGGGGATAGATGGGCTGATGGGCAAGACGTTTAAGGTGCTGAAAAAATGTTTAAGCAGGATAAAGCAAAAAGGTAAAAGCGAGGAGGCGTGATACTGAAAGCCAATCCTTTACTGGACAGAGGGGGTAAAATTTGGGGCCAGGAAACATGTTTGTTGATTTCTACCTACACATACTTGTCCCAGGAAATGTTGGGAACGATAAGGGGGGAAAGGCTTGTCTAGTTTTTGAGATGTCTATGGAAGCCGTTGCAGCTTAAAGAGGCTCTGTCACCACATTATAAGTGCCCTATTTCCTACATAAGGAGATGGGCGCTATAATGTAGGTGACTGCAGTGCTTTTTATTTAAATAAACAATCTATTTTTACCACTTTATTAGCGTTTTTAGATTTATGCTAATGAGTTGCTGAATACCCAACTGGGCGTATTTTTACTTTAGACCAAGTGGGCGTTGTACAGGGGAGTGTATGACGCTGACCAATCAGCATCATGCACTCCTCTCCATTCATTTACTCAGCGCATAGGGATCCTGTTAGAACCTTATGTGCTCTCTTATACTAACACATTAATAATACTGAAGTGTTTAGACAGTGAATAGACATTCCACGGGATGTCTATTCACAATCTCTGCACTTCGTTACTATTTCTATGGTAGTTATAGCAGAGGAAGCGTGATCTCGTTGTAACCTGTCATTTACCGCGTAATCTTGCGATCTCTGCATGATACTGATTGGTCAGCGTCATACATTCCCCTGTACAACGCCCACTTGGTCTAAAGTAAAAATCCGAACATGATAAATTCGAAAACAATCTTTCATACAGAGCCCTGGTTTTTCGGGACACGTGTCGAATTGGTATGTTGTGTCCTTCCTTATCCCTCTCTTATAGCAGACTCTGCACCTCTTTTGACTTTTTCCCTTCTTGCCAGGTGGGGAACTTCTCCTGGAAAGTGTTGCCCTGGTACGATGCGTGTGGCCCCGCTTCCAGAAGTACTGGGTGCCCCCGCCTTCTTGGTCCCTAAAGATTAGGTTCTTGATAACCACCTCTTGAAATTCAAGGAAAGTTCCCCTCTGGCCTGCACATCTACGTAGCACGTACGCATTGTACAATGCCATCTGTATGATGTGCACGGCCTGCTTCTTATACCACACCCTCGTTTTCCGCATGGAGCTGTAGGGTTTCAGGACTTGATCTAACAAGTCCACCCCTCCCATGCACCTATTGTAGTCCAGGATGCAGTCTGGTTTGGGTGTCTCTGTACTGGTACCTCGTACAGATACATGGGTACTGGTGTGGCATCTCTCTCGTCCTTGTACTTGACACACAATATGTTGCTGCTAGAATGTGCCCTGCTCTCGCCCCTTCTGAGTGTTTGCCTAAGCAGAGTCTTAGGGAGGCCTCTCAGATTTTTTCTAGCAGTGCCGCATGCCGCAGGACTTCTGGAAGCGAGGCACTTGAAGAGTGGGACACTGGTATAAAAATTATCCAGGTAGAGGTGGTAACCCTGGTCCAGCAGTGCGTGCACCAAATCCCACACAATTAATGCATTAATTCTCAATAAGGGGGGGCATTCTAGTGGCTGAATACTGTCCTTCCCTTCATATATCCTAGATTTGTAGGTTATCCGTATAATGTAGGAAGCGAAGTATTGCCTTTTAACGCATCCTGGACCTGGCCATACGGTACATCGGGGTGTGGTATAAGATGTCCGTGCTCCAGTAGGTCCTAATGGACAGCTTTTTCAGAAGCCCCATGTTCAAGTGAAGTCCCCAGAACTTGCCCAACTCTGCTGCATATACAGGGGTCCACCTGTGGGATTGGGCATAAAATTATGTGGGGTTCTTAGTAATATACTGTTGGGCATATAAATTCGTCTGGGTGACCATAAGATCTATAAAGTCATCAGTGAAGAACTTGAAAAAGTCAATTTCACTGAGCCCTGCCATATTAAATTTTATCCCTGAGCTGCCTGTGTACTCTGGGATTTGGGGCTCATAAATGTCTGGTGTGGGGGTCCAAATGGGGTCACTTCGCTCGGGGGCTTGAACTGCGGCGGGGTCATCTCACTCGGGGGCTTCAACTGTGGTGGTGGTCGTGGGGCGTCTCCTAGCGGGTTCCTCTTCTTCATCACTGGATGAGGAGGTGGATAAATAAAACAGAGTCTCACCATCCGACGACTCTGTGTCGGAGGCAAGAAATTAATATGCCTCTTCGGCACTAAATGTCCGTTGGGACATGTTTGATTGCTTGCCTAACTAGGAACAATAGCCTGCTACCTAAACCAGCCAAAAAAATTGTTGTTTTTATAGAACGAGTGGGCTTCCCTGAGACTAAACCTAACTAGGGCGAGGGTTCCTAACACTAAACCTAACTAGATTTTATTTGAACTTCCCTGAGACTAAATCTAACTACGGCGACTATTCCCTGACACTAAACCTAACTAGATCATTCCGAGCTTCCCTAACACTAAACCTAACTACGGTGACGGGTGCCTGACACTAAACCTATCTAGATTATTCCGAGCTTCCCTGACGCTAAACCTAACTACGGTGATGGACCCCTAACGCTAGATCTAACTACGGTGACGGATTCCTGACGCTAAATTCCCTGTCGCTATACAGAACTACGCTTTTTGACGGTTCCCTGACACTAACTAACCCTAATACTAAACTAACCAGTTAAATTGTCTAAATTAACTGTATTGTTTATTTTTTTATTTTTATATTTTTGTTTGTTTTATATGTTTTTTATAAAGAAAAAAATAATCCCCAGGGACCAAGAAATTGGTCCTGAAGACTAAGAAGTGGTCAGTGATAGGTGATCACTGACCAAAAACATGGGCGGAACCCAAGGAGGAAGCGTACAGGAATGGGTAGTGGATGGGAGAGGTGGGATGCCGAAAAAAATAGTTTTTTAGACTTTTTTGTAACCTTTTTTTTTTACTTTCTCTTCTCTCTCTCTTTCTCACAACCGCTCTGAACGCCTCACTATCTCCAACAGAGCCGTTCAGGGCGGGAGCGGCAGGATGTTATGTCAGGGAGAGGAAGTGAAGAGACCGATCACCCCTATTGGACAGTTACTCACTAACTGACCAATAGTGGCGATCGTGGAGGTGGGACCATCACGACAGGTCCCGCGTATTGAGCTGTGATAGCCTGCTGTCGGAAACAGCAGCTGTCACAGCTCGTGCACGCGCCGGTGGAAAATGGCGATGCATTTTCCCTGCGACATACTATTCCGTCGCTGAGCCCGAACGTGTCGGTTAGCGCAACGGAATAGTACATCGCTGAGCGCGAAGGGGTTAAGATCGATATAGGCCTCATAAGGTAGGATATGCAGGCCATGAGGGAACGTATGTCCCATGCTGAGGAACGCATTTCCGACCTGTAAGATCGGATTGATCCTGTACCCAGGGTCTTAACAGCCTTTGAAGAAGCTGCAGAATTATGGAAGCAGAAATCTGACGACTTGGAAAATCGTCTGCGCCGAAATAACATCAGAGTTTTGGGATTGCCTGAAAAAGCGTAAGGTCAAGATTCTATTGCCTTTATAGTTGCATGGCTGCATGAGCTGTTTCCTGATGCAGTGTTCTCTACTGCTTTCGAAGTGGAGAGAGCTCATAGAGTACCGGCACGACCCTTACCACCGGGATCACCCCCTACATCTATGCTGGCACGCTTATTGAATAGCAACGACCGGGACTTGATCCTTCGTCTTGCTCGCAAAAAGCAAGATATTAGATACAATGGAGCTGCAGTGTCTATATTCCCTGACTTCAGCGCGGAGTTACAGAAAAGTCGCGCTACTTTTATGTCGGTGAAAAGGAGGCTTAGCGATCTACAAATCCCATACTCCGTGGCGTATCCTGCAAGACTACGTATAGTGGATGGAGATTGGTCACTGTTCTTTGCGACCCCAAAAGATGCCGATGACTGGGTGAGTCACCAGAGCGGAACTGAGACTCTCTGCCGCATCCTGCGTTGATGCTATGCTGACCACTTTAAAGATGGCTGCGTGATTCCATGCGTCCTGCTGTTTTTTTTCCCCTCTACATGTATCCTTGAACTTGCAATATGTATATATATCAGATGGACGCTACGCTGTATCTTTGACATATTGCTTCTTTCTGGCATACTCTGGATAATGAACACGGTTTTCCGTGGTTCAGATAACCGTCATACATGCCTTTTTCTTATGTCTTGATTAGATAGATACTAGGTATTAACTCATATACTAACACTTGGGTTCTTCCCTCGTATATATGAAAAGCCACTATGGCGAAGGCAATGTGTCGTCACTGTTGATGCTTAATGGCTTTACTGAATGCTATATTAATATGTTACATGGTACATATGTTCCCCTTTTGTACCAAAGACCTGAAAGGTTTCATGTTTTAAGTCTTACATACCTACAATGGATCAGTTTGCAGTATAGCTATACGTATATCAGGGACTAGAAGAAAGGGAGGAATCCTCCAGCTCACCTGATTGTAGACGTCACACTGTCTTTAGCGCCCGGGTCCTCGTGTCGGCACACATAATGGATATAGCAATGAGAAGAAAGGAAAGATCCAGCGCTGAGACCAGGTGATCTGTTAAATTTGGAAACTTCTTCCAAGTTTTATTGACGACAAAGGGTGATTAAAATAGACATTCTGTGTTAGTTCAAAGTCCAAACGGCTCGTTTGAAGGGGAGAGGCGGGTGCCTACGCGTTTCAGACGTGGTCTGCATCCTTAGTCATGGCTTTCTGTCAAACTCTGACTGGTGCAGGTAGATTTTGTATCCGGTCAGCCATGTGGAATTGATTGCGGTCCAAAGTAATTGTTCTGATGGAACGCTTCCCCATTTTGCATCCGGGAAGCTAATTGGATGAATCGGAGGGCAATAGCCGGACATCGCTGATCAGGTAAGATACATATTTTTTATAAATATAACTTATATTGTGACATTCTTATGATTGTAACATGGATCTTGCTATTTTGTTAGGCAGAGGAGAGGACCAGTTGACAGAGTTTGTTTGATTGTGAACACGGTGTGTTAAAATGTATACATGTGAGAGGAAAGTGTGTGGTATAAAATAATTTAGTCATGTTTATACTGGAGGTGGATAAGAATATTGATACAATGTATATGTATTATTGTACTTCTTTAGTTTAATTAATTAATTTATTTATTTGTTCCTTAGTATGTAGCAAGTGTTGAATTGAGTACAAATGGTACGTCCTTGGGTTTATTTCAGATTTGTATCGAGGGGTTCATGTCATATTATATGCTTTCATTATTCCTTAGAAATAGAGAATAATATTTATTATTTAATCCTGTAGTACTATTTGGAGAATTAAAATTGGACATGTTAATTTTGAGTGTAAATCAGAGCGTGTAAAAGATATATTGGATATATTGGATAGAATGGTCTTGTGCTGCACTTTTGCCCAGGGCAAATGGATTAAATAATAAATATTATTCTCTATTTCTAAGGAAATGAACCCAAGGACGTACCATTTGTACTCAATTCAACACTTGCTACATACTAAGGAACAAATAAATAAATTAATTAATTAAACTAAAGAAGTACAATAATACATATACATTGTATCAATATTCTTATCCATCTCCAGTATAAACATGACTAAATTATTTTATACCACACACTTTCCTCTCACATGTATACATTTTAACACACCGTGTTCACAATCAGACAAACTCTGTCAACTGGTCCTCTAAATGCCTAACAAAATAGCAAGATCCATGTTACAATGATAAGAATGTCACAATTAGAGATGAGCGAACTTTTCAAAAGTTCGGTTCGGCTAGTTCGCCGAATTTCACAAACAAGTTCGATTCGGACCGAACTGGTTCGGACCGAACCTGTCACTTCCGTGCGCCGAGCATGCTACTGTCCAGGGTGCTGATAGAGTTAATGGGCTGCACTAACTCTTTCAGCAACCTTGACAGTACATGCTCGGCGCGCGGAAAATAAAATTTGAATGTAATAAAAAAATAAAAATAATACGTTCGTACTTACTTTCCTCCTGTCCGGCCTCCAGCGATGACGTTTCATCCCTTTCGCCGCTGCAGCCAATCACAGGCTGCAGCGGCGACATGGATGAAACGTCATCGCTGGAGGCTGGACAGGAGGAAAGTAAGTATGAACGTATTACTATTTTTTTTTGGCATGTGTGTATGTTGGCATGTATGTATGTATGTATATATGTGCATGTATGTTTGCATGTATGTTGGCATGCATGTATATATGTGCATGTTTGTATGTATATTTTCATGTATATATTTGCATGTATGTTTGCATGTGTGTATGTTTGCATGTATGTATGTTGTCATGTATGTATGTATGTATGTATATATGTGCATGTATGTTTGCATGTATGTATATATGTGCATGTTTGTATGTATATTTGCATGTATATATTTGCATGTATGTTTGCATGTATGTATGTATGTTTGCATGTATGTATGTTGTCATGTATGTATGTATATATGTGCATGTATGTTTGCATGTATGTTGGCATGTATGTATATATGTTCATGTTTGTATGTATATTTGCATGTATATATTTGCATGTATGTTTGCATGTGTGTATGTTTGCATGTATGTATGTTTGCATGTATGTATGTATGTTTGCATGTATATATTTGCATGTATGTATGTTTGCATGAATGTATGTTTGTATGTATGTTTGCATGTATGTATGATTGCATGTATGTATGTATGTATGTATGTATGTTGTCATGTATGTATGTATGTATGTTGTCATGTATGTATGTATATATGTGCATGTATGTTGGCATGTATGTATATATGTGCATGTTTGTATGTATAATTGCATGTATGTGTGTATGTTTGCATGTATGTATGTTTGCATGTATGTTTGTATGTATGTTTGCATGTATGTATGTTGTCATGTATGTATGTATGTATGTATGTTATCATGTATGTATGTATGTATGTATGCATGTGCATGTATGTTTGTTTGCATGTTTTTATTTTTGCATGTATGTTTGCATGTATGTTTATATATATATGTGCATGTATGTAATTATGTTTGCATGTATTTATGTTTGCATGTATATTTGTGCATGCTTGTATGTATGTATCTTTGCATGTTTGTTTGTATGTATGTTTTCATGTGTGTGTGTGTGTATGCATGTATGTATGATAGTTTGCATGTATGTATGTATATATGTGTGTATGTTTGCATGTATATATGTGCATGCTTGTTTGTATATATGTATGTTTGCATGTATGTTTGTTTGTATATATGTCTGTATGGCCATGTATGATACTGTCTGCTGGCACCCTGTATCTAAGTGAACTTCGCGGCAGGCTTCTATACATGGTATAACAGTCAGTATCACACATTAAACTGAATCTAAGCCTACGACATGTTTTATTTCATTTTTTTTTTTTTTACAGGTTTGGTGTTTGGACTACATCGGTTACGAGGACTACAATAAAATAAAATGGTTAATGAGGGTTGTGTTGGGGGTGCTTTATTTCAATAAAATATTTTATCTATATCCTTGTCTTTTTCTTTTCAAATTTTATTACTACCACTTTAGTAATGGCCGCTGTCTGAGTGACAACATCCATTACTAAGGCGAGGCTTAGTGTTAGCCGGTGCAGAGGCTAACACTAACCACCATAATTACCCTGATACCCACCACCACCAGGGGTGCCGGGAAGAGCCAGGTACGATCCAGTACCCGACCATCTGTTGTGATGGTTGGGCTCTGGGGCGGCCGCAGGCTGGTATTATGAGGCTGGGAAGGGCCAAAAACAGTGGACCTTCCCACCCTTGTAATGCTAGGCTGCTGCTGCTGTGTTGTATCTGGCTGGTTATAAAAGTGGGGGGGACCCCACGTCATTTTTTTAAATAATTATTATTATTATTTTTTTTTGTAAAAGACATGGGGTTCCACCCAATTTATCATAACCAGCCACAAACAACACAGTGTTATTAGCCTGGGAATGCCAGACTGCTGCGGCCTTGTTTATGGCTGATTATTAAAAATGTGGGGGACCCGTCTATTGTTAAATTTGTTAAATTAAAAAAAAAGCGACGTGGTGTCCCCCCCATTTTTATAACCAGCCCGATACAACACAGCAGCAGCCTAGCATTACAAGGGTGGGAAGGTCCACTGTTTTTGGCCCTTCCCAGCCTCATAATACCAGCCTACGGCCGCCCCAGTACCCGACCATCACAACAGATGGTCGGGTACTGGATCGTACCAAGCTCTTCCCTGCACCCCTGGTGGTGGTGGGTACCGGGGTAATAATGGGTGGTTAGTGCTAGCCTCTGCACCGGCTAACACTAAGTACCGCCTTAATAATGGACGCTGTCAATCAGCCAACTGCCATTATCTAGGCACTAATAAAGTTTTAAAAAAAACCACAAAGACAATTCTTTTTTATTGAAATAAGAAATCCCCAACAAAACCCTCGTTAACCATTTTATTAAAATTTGAAAAAACGTAGATCTACGCAGTAGTCCAACGAATCGAAGATGTAGTCCAATCAGTACATCAAAATCTGCAACAACATAAAAAAACAGTTATCAATGTGAACAATAACAATACTTCTACTCACCTACACACATATATACACGCACACACAAACAAACAACCATACACAAACACACACATATACACAAACATACACATATACACAAATACACACATATATACACACACACATAAACACACACCCATATACACACATATACACAAACACACACATATACAAAAACACACACACACAAACATCTACACACAAACATATACACAAATACACCCATATATACACACACATATACACAAACACACCCATATATATACAAACACACATAAACACACATATACACAAACACACATATAAAAACAAAAACAGACAAAGACACATACCCAAACACACACACTCTTTCTTTTAAATGCTGCTGGGGAACCCGCTCGATCCACTATATAAGGCTGCGCTATAGTGCAGCATTTAAAAGAAACAGGATCCTGACCTGTCCATAGAGTTTAAGGCAGCACAGAGTATTTCAGGAGATGAGCGTGCAGATTCAGTGCTGCTGTGAACTCTGCTCTTACCATTACGTAGCTCTCAGTCTGTTACCTCTCCTCCACTCCTGTCCTCAAGAACACCTTCACATGATTGGCAAGTCACCACGTAATGGTAAGAGCAGAGTTCACAGGTGCACAGAGTATTTCAGGAGATGAGCGTGCGGATCTTGTGCGGGGTGGTGACTTGCCAATCATGTGAAGGTGTTATTGAGGACAGGAGTGGAGGAGAGGTAACAGACTGAGCTACGTAATGGTAAGAGCAGAGTTCACAGCAGCACAGAATCTGCACGCTCCTCTCCTGAAATATTCTGTGCTGCTGTGAACTCTGCTCTTACCATTACGTAGCTCTCAGTCTGTTACCTCTCCTCCACTTCTGTCCTCAAGAACACCTTCACATGATTGGCAAGTCACCACCGCGCACAAGATCCGCACGCTCATCTCCTGAAATACTCTGTGCTGCTGTGAACTCTGCTCTTACCGTTACGTGGTGACTTGCCAATCATGAAGGTGTTACACCAGAGTTCACAGCAGCACTGAATCTGCACGCTCATCTCCTGAAATACTCTGTGCTGCCTTAAACTCTGTGGACAGGTCAGGATCCTGTTTCTTTTAAATGCTGCACTGTAGCGCAGCCTTATATAGTGGATCGAGTGGGTTCCCTAGCAGCATTTAAAAGAAACAGGATCCTGACCTGTCCACAGAGTTTAAGGCAGCACAGAGTATTTCAGGAGATGAGCATGGCCGGCCAAAGGCAGCCGGTCGTTTTTCCGAGCCGTGCTCCCATTATGCACACGACCGTAAAAACACCCGTTATTGCGGGTCGTAATTACGACCCGCAATAACGGGCTCATAGACTTCTGTTACCCACGGGTACCTTCCCGTTTTCTCACGGGAAGGTGCCCGTGCCGTTAAAAAAATAGAACATGTTCTATTTTTCTATTTTACGGGCTGTGCTGCTATAATTAGGGTATGTTCACACGACAGCATCCGTAACGGCTGAAATTACGGGGATGTTTCCGCCTGAAAACATCCCCGTAATTTCAGCTGTAACGGCATGTGCAGGCGCTTGAACGCCGCGTCCATTACGGACGTAATTGGCGCTGCTATTCATTGGAGTAAATGAATAACGGGTCCAATTACGGCCAAAGAAGTGACCGGTCACTTCTTTGACGCGGGCGTCTATTTACGCGCCGTCATTTGACAGCGGCGCGTAAATATATGCCTCGTGTGAACAGACAAACGTCTGCCCATTGCTTTCAATGGGCAGATGTTTGTCAACGCTATTGAGGCGCTATTTTCGGGCGTAATTCGGGGCAAAAACGCCCGAATTACGTCCGTAATTAGTGCGTGTGAACACACCCTTATAATGACAGCACGGCTCGCAAAAGCGGCCGGCTGCCCGTGGCCGGCCGTGCTTGTAATTACGAGTCGTAATTACGAGCACGGCCCGTAAAATAAAAAAATAGAACATGTTCTATCTTTTTAACGGCACGGGCACCTTCCCGTGAGAAAACGGGAAGGTACCCGTGGCTAACAGAAGTCTATGGGCCCGCTATTTCGGGTCGTAATTACGACCCGTAATAACGGGTGTTTTTACGGTCGTTTGCATGAGGCCCCGTAATGCCGGGTGGCTACATGTGTGCACCCGTCATTACGGCAGCGTTGCTAGGCGATGTCAGTAAATAGTCACTCTCCAGGGTGCTGAAAGAGTTAACTGATCGGCAGTAACTGTTTCAGCACCCTGGACAGTGACTACCGATCACAATATAGAGTACCTGTAAAAAAAAAAAAAGACGTTCATACTTACCGGGAACTCCCTGCTTCCTCCAGTCCGGTCTCCTGGCCGTTGCCTTGGTGACGCGTCCCTCGCGACATCCGGCCCGACATTCCTTGATGACGATGCAGCCCATGTGAGCGCTGCAGCCAATCACGGGCTGCAGAGGCCTCTGCAGCCAATCACAGGCTGCAGAGGCCTCTGCAGCCAATCACAGGCTGCCGCGTCAGAAAAAAAGGTTGGACTGGAGGAAGAAGAGGGACTCGTCACCAAGACAACGACCGGGTACGTATGAAATGCTTTTTATTTTATTTTTAATCAGCAGCCTCTTTTCTCTATCAGTGATTGATAGAGATAAGTGGCTGCCGATTTGTATAATATTTTTGACCGGGTTCGGTCAAAACGGGTTCGGCCGAACCCGGTGAAGTTCGGATTCGCTGCGAACTGAACTTTTCCGGAAGTTCGGACCGAAACTGGGTTCGGTTGTCCCGGTTCACTCATCTCTAGTCACAATATAAGTTATATTTAGAAATAACCGGAAAGAGGAAGCAGAGCCAGAAGCAAGTAAGGAAGGCCAGCAGGAAGGTTAACAATAATTTTGCAGTTTTTAATTTGTTTGTTTTTTTGTACTGAATGGTTGCTTTTTAACCAGTAAGCAGCAGCTCCAATGTGCGTCTAGCTGTGGTGTATTTACGTTGCTCAGGGGTCTCATGCTGCAATCTAGCACATCTTGATGTCACGCTCACAACGTCATAAGCGTTAACTCTAAAGTTTAAAACTCTATAGAACTAATGACGAAGCTATTTATAATGTTTATATATATTTATTTTTTCTTTTACTTAATAATTTTTATTATTGCTAAATGTCCAAAGCGCTGAAGAGCGATCCCAGTGACGCCAACTGCTGTGTCTGGATAGGGCAGAGGGAGCGGCTCAGCTTCAGTGTGTGGTAAGCACTTGTGAGCTTGATGCCCCCCTGCTGTAGAGAAGACTGCAAAGGTAAGTGTAAAATGAATAAATGGGTTACATATAGAACTAGAATAATATTTACACACAGGGGTGTAACTACATTGTGCTGGGCCCCATGCCACACTTTTGAATAGCCTCATCCACCTTAAGCATGGACCCCAGAACAGACATAAAAATGTAAACTGATGTACTCCCCACTACTCGCTCCTCTTGCCTTCATGGCCTGGTACACAAGGCCCACTGCCACATCCGGCCGGGCAGCATTAGTAAATTATATAAGACGCAGCATACACCATCCTAACGCTTCGTTAAATTCAATTTTAAGTGGGGCTCGCCCATTCCAGGTCGACCCACCCCGCCCCCCGGTGACCACAATTGTTATGCCACTGTTTTAACAACCTTTTTCTCCTTTGCTCTTATGCATCTATTTTTGATCATAGATGGGGTTTTAAGATTGTACCAAAACAAATCCTGTATCTTCTATTTTGTTTAAGTGAACCTGTTGGCCTGTTAATGTTGCCCTAGCTGCGGGCAGTATGATATAGTGACAGGTGATTAAACTAAACTATGTGTTACTCTAAAGTGCTGTGACATTTTAGAGAAATCATAGCTTTAGCACTGGCATGTGTCCATTGTTAGGGCAGCATGAGTGTGCTAAAAGGTTCCTTTTAAAGGGGTTTTCCAGTCCTTAAAAATTGATGGCCTATCCTCAAGATAGGCCATCAATAGCTTTAGGGTCGGTCCGAGCGGTGCTTCCCATACATTTCTTCTTGCTCACTGTGAATCGTCGACACGGATATAGCGTTGATTCACAGTATTGCAGCCCTCTCCCAATGTGTGAAGGCTGCAATACTTTGAATTGCACTACATCTGTGTCGACGATTCTCAGAGAGCAAGTAGAAATGAAGGGGAAGCAGCGCTCGTACAAGCGCTGCACTCCCTTCAAAACAGCTGATCGGCGGGGGTCCCGGTATTTGGACCCCGACCCATCAGCTATTGATGGTCTATCCTTCCGGTACCATCGGCAAGATGGCGCCGGCTCAGCTTCCAGCTCAGACGCTGAGCCGGCGTCATCAGCAGTCTGGTTGTGTGTTGCCGTTGTTTGACCTGCCCCGTTCCCGCCCCCTATAGCGCACTGCGCATGTCCGGGATCCCTGTACGCGTCGGGGACCCGGATGTGCGCTACAGCGCTGGGGGCTGGAAGTGGGACATGCCTCACTTCCAGTTTCGGCAACAGACATGCGCCGGAATCTCAGTGCACAGAGAAAACAAGCAAGTACACCTGGGTCTGATCCTAGTTAAAGCTTGACTGCATTTAGACACTATGCACTCCTTGAGGAAGCACACCGCGAAATGCGCGTTGGGGTCCTTTGCATGGTATCCTGACTTCCATGAGCACTAATATGGGTAAGGTTTTTTGAAGGGGAGGGGGGGATACTATCCATCTGTGACCTACTGTCTCTTTCATATAAGTGTTTGAAATTTATTTGACTACTATGTCCATAACTAATTTATATTATATGATGATTCAGTGTTCACCGATTTTCCCACCACCCATCCTCCATACTCCTTTTTAGGATATATTACATATTCCCATAAATGATACAGGGAGTCCGCCTCCCATGTTTACTGGAACACTATAGAGTCTTCTTGTCCTTTTTGTACCTTTTTTAAATGGTTTATCCAAATTTATGTGATCAATAAAGATTGTTATTTTTTATACATATATGGCTTCTATGCTCCGTCCTGTCTCTTTTGTTTAAATGTTTTTTAATTCACAGCCCAATTCAAATAAATTTTGTGAAAAAACTGTGGGGTCTAAATGGTCACAACACCCATAAAATAATTCCTTGAGGGGTTTAGTTTCCAAAATGGGATCACTTCTGGTGGGTTTCCATTGCTTTGATACCTCTGGGGCTCTGCAAATGCAACATGGCAACCGAAAACCGATAAAGGAAAATCTGGACTTCAAAGAACACATAGCGCTCCTTTCCTTCTGAGCCCTCCCATGGGCACAAACAGCAGTTTATAGCCACCAATGTGGTATTGCCGAACTCAGGACAAATTGGGCAACAAAATGAGATAGTTTATTCTTGTGAAAACAAGAAATTTTGAGCCAAAACTACATCTTATTGGAAAACATTTCATTTTTTTTTAAATTCCCAGCCCAATTCAAATAAATTCTGTGAAAAAAACTGTGGGGTCTAAATGGTCACAACACCCATAAATGTATTCCTTGAGGGGTCTAGTTTTCAAAATTGGGTCACTTCTGGTGGCTTTCCATTGCTTTGATACCTCTGGGGTTCTGCAAATGCGACATGGCACCCGAAAACCAATCCAGCAAAATCTGCACTCCAAAGAACACACAGCGCTCTTTCTCTTCTGAGGCCTACCATGGGCCCAAATGGCAGTTTATCCCCACAAATGGGGTATTGCACTCAGGAGAAATTGGGCAACAAAATGGGGTATTGTAATGTCGGGGTAGGGAGACAGACAGATGAGCCCTAATCTACCCGCCACTCAGTCCCCGCCTACTTGCAACGACCCGCCGTAGGTGACGGGGTACAACTGGGCGACGGTCCCTACACTCAATAGGTGCATGACAGACAAACAGACAAGGGTACAAATAAGCCGGGGATTATACCTGGAGGCAAAACACAAGCAGGATCTTCCTCCGAAGGAGGGCTGGCCATGAAGCTACGCGGCAGTGCATCAGCCTTAATATTTTTAGACCCAGCCCTATAGGTGACCAAAAAGTTGAATCTGGTAAAAAAATAACGCCCATCGAGCTTGTCTCGGGTTTAGCCTCCGGGCAGATTCTAGGAAAACCAGATTCTTGTGGTCGGTAAGGACCGTTACCTGGTGCCTAGCCCCCTCCTGGTAGTGGCGCCACTCTTCAAATGCCAATTTAATGGCTAAGAGTTTGCGGTTGCCAATATCATAGTTACTCTCAGTGGGCGAAAACTTCCTGGAGAAGTAGGCACAGGGACGGAGATGGGTGAGGGACCTGGTACCCTGGGACAAGACAGCCCCCACTCCCACCTCGGACGCGTCAACCTCCATGATAAATGGCTCCATTTGGTTGGGCTGAACCAGCACAGGGGCCGAGATAAAGCACTTCTTAAGGACCTCAAAAGCCTGGACAGCCTCAGGAGGCCAGTGGAGGAGATCAGCACCTTTGCGAGTGAGATCCGTAAGAGGCTTAGCGATGACCGAGAAGTTAGCACTGTAAGCAGGAAACACTGTAACGCCTTCACGGAGGCAGGTTGGACCCATTCCGCCACAGCCTGAACCTTGGCGGGGTCCATGCGGAATTCATGAGTGAGGATTTGACCCAAAAATGGTATCTCCTGTACCCCAAACACACATATTTCGGTCTTAGCAAACAGTTTCTTTTCCCGAAGGGCCTGGAGCACCTTCCTAACATGCTCAATGTGGGAGGACCAGTCCTTGGAAAACACAAATATGTCATCAAGGTACACTACAAGAAATACCCCCAGGTAGTCTCTTAAAATCTAATTTATGAAATTCTGGAAGACCGCGGGAGCATTACACAACCCAAAGGGCATGACGAGGTATTCGAAATGACCTTCGGGCGTGTTAAACGCAGTCTTCCACTCATCCCCCTCTTTGATGCGGATAAGGTTATAAGCCCCCCGTAGATCAAACTTAGAGAACCATTGGGCCCTCTGAACCTGATTGAAGAGATCAAGAATCAAAGGAAGGGGATACTGGTTCCTTACAGTGACCTTATTCAAGTTTCGGTAGTCAATGCATGGCCTAAGACCACCATCCTTCTTCCCTACGAAGAAGAAGCCAGCACCTACCGGAGAAGTAGAGGGGCGAATGTAACCCTTGGCCAGGCATTCCTGGATATACTCTCTTATGGCTTCACGTTCGGGACAAGAGAGATTAAATATCCTACCCTTAGGGAGCTTAGCTCCTGGTACCAAATTAATTGCGCAATCGTATTCTCTATGAGGAGAATGGGAAGTTGCCCACGGGAACACCGTAAGCAACAAGCGAGGTGAACGAGCCGAGTCAAACCAGGAGATGAGCGAGGTACAAAAACGCAGAGCAGAAGAGTGGTCAGTAAAGCCAAGGTTAATAACAAGCAGAGGGTCAGTAGTTCAAAAAGCTGCAGCAGGGCCAGGAAACCAGCAGAGAAGAATCACAAGCAAAGGAGGAACAGGAAATGCAGGTATAAATAGACAGAGGGCGGGAGCTAGCTCCGTCTGGCCAGGTTGTGATAGGCTCTCCCACTCCTAAGCCTGCCATCCTGAGTGGTGGAAGATGGAGTCAGTCTCACAGACTTAGAAGCAGGTGCAGACTGATTACCTATGGGCGTTGACACAGAAGCTGTGTCTGGCAGATCCTTTACAGGTATTTTGTTTCCTGTAAAAATAAGAAATTTTGATGAAAAATTACATTTTATTGGAAAAAATTTCATTTTTTTTATTTCACAGCCCAAGTCAAATACGTGCTGTGTAAAAACTGTGGGATCAAAATGGTAACATTAACTATAAATGAATTCCTTGAGGGGTGTAGTTTCCAAAATGGGCTCACTTTTGGGGGATTCCTACTGTTTTGGCACCTCAACACCTCTTCAAACCTGGCATGCTGCCTAAAATATATTCTAATAAAAAGAGGCCCCAAAATGCACTAGGTGCTTTTTTGCTCCTGGGGCTTGTGTTTTAGTCAACGAGCGCACTAGAGACACATGTGGGACATTTCTAAAAACTGTGGAATCTGGACAATACATATTTAGTAGTGTTTCTCTGGTAAAACCTTCTGTGTTAAAGAAAAAAAATGGAATAAAATTGAAATTCAGCAAGAAAAATGAAATGTGCAAATTTCACCTCCACCCTGCTTTAATTCCTGTGAAACGCCTGAAGGGTTAAAAAACTTTCTAAATGCTGTTTTGAATACTTTGAGGGGTCTAGTTTTTAAAATGGGGTGTTTTATAGGGGTTTCTGATACATAGGCCCCTCAAAGCCAATTCAGAACTGAACAGGAACCTTAAAAAAAAGGTTTTTGAAATTTTCTTAAAAATATGAGAAATTGCTGTTTACGTTCTAAGCCTTGTAACGTCCAAGAAAAATAAAAGAATGTTAAAAAAACGATGCCAATCTAAAGTAGACATATGGGAAATGTGAACTAGCAACTATTTTGGGTGGTATAACCATCTGTTTTACAAGCGGATGCATTTAAATTCAGAAAAATGTAATTTTTTTCTACATTTTCTCTAAATTTTGCAATTTTTCACAAATAAACACTGAATATATTGACCACGTTTTACCACTAACATAAAGCCCAATGTCTCACGAGAAAACAATCTCAGAATCGCTTGGATAGGTTTAAGCATTCCAAAGTTATTACCACATAAAGTGAATTATGTCAGATTTGAGAAATGGGCTCTGAGCCATAAGGCTGGGTTCACACGACCTATTTTCAGGCGTAAACGAGGCGTATTATGCCTCGATTTACGCCTGAAAATATGGCTCTAATACGTCGGCAAACATCTGCCCATTCATTTGAATGGGTTTGCCGACGTACTGTGCCGACGACTACGTGTGCACATACCCTTAGGGTATGTTCACACGGCCTATTTACGGACGTAATTCGGGCGTTTTTGCCCCGAATTACGTCTGAAAATAGCGCCTCAATAGCGCTGACAAACATCTGCCCATTGAAAGCAATGGGCAGACGTCTGTCTGTTCACACGAGGCGTATATTTACGCGCCGCTGTCAAATGACCTGTCACTTCTTTGGCCATAATTGGAGCCGTTATTCATTGACTCCAATGAATAGCAGCGCTAATTACGGCCGTAATTGACGCGGCGTTCAAGCGCCTGCACATGCCGGTACGGCTGAAATTACGGGGATGTTTTCAGGCTGAAACATCCCCGTAATTTCAGCCGTAACGGACGCCCTCGTGTGAACATACCTTAGGGTATGTGCACACGTAGTGACCAAAAACGTCTGAAAATCCAGAGCTGTTTTCAAGGGAAAACAGACCCTGCTTTTCAGACGTTTTTTGACCAACTCGCATTTTTCGTGGCGTTTTTCGCGCCGTTTTCGCGGCGTTTTTTACGTCCGTTTTTGGAGCTGTTTTCATTGGAGTCTATGAGAAAACAGCTCCAAAAACGTCCAAAGAAGTGTCCTGCACTTCTTTTGAAGAGGCTGTATTTTTACGCGTCGTCTTTTGACAGCTGTCAAACGACGACGCGTAAATAACAGGTCGTCTGCACAGTACGTCGGCAAACCCATTCAAATGAATGGGCAGATGTTTGCCGACGTATTGTAGCCCTATTTTCAGACGTAAAACGAGGCATAATACGCCTCGTTTACGTCTGAAAATAGGTTGTGTGAACCCAGCCTAAGACACAAACTAGGCTCTGTCCTTAAGGGGTTAAACGGACATGAAAATGGTGAAGGATGTGTGCATGAGGCCTGAGGGTATGTTCACACGTAGAGTCAAAAACGTCTCAAAATACGAAGCTGCTTTCAAGGGAAAACAGCCCCTGATTTACAGAAGTTTTTTGAGCAACTCGCTTTTTTTGCGGCGTTTTTCGCGGCGTTTTCGCTGTGTTTTCGCAGCCTTTTTTACGGCTGTTTTTGGAGCTGTTTTCATTGGAATCTATGAGAAAACGGTTCCAAAAAGTCCCAAGATGTGTCCTGCACTTCTTTTGATGAGGCTGTAATTTTACGAGCCGTCTTTTGACAGCGACGCGTAAAATGACAGGTCGTCGGCACAGTACATCATAAAGACCATTGAAAGTAATGGGCAGATGTTGGAGCCATTTTTTCAGACGTAATTCGAGGTGTAAAACGCTTCCATTACATCTGAAAATAGGTCATGTGAACCCAGCCTAACAATGTGGTATCACTATACCTGGAGACACTGTAGCTGTCGCTGTATTTGTGGACTTTGTGGCTTCTCTATTTTTGCTTTCCTACCTGCCCCGAGTGAAGTTTGTAGGCCAAAGCCAAATAACAAGGCGATTTTATAATTGTACAGGTATAATGTTTAGTGTAGGGACCCCCTGAATGAAGTCGCCTTGTAGTGGAAGTTGGGCTCACGCAAGTGGATTATATTCAGTGCTACAAATCTCACAATTATAAGTATGGTAGATATAGCAGTAATGCAAATTAAATAAATCCATATACCATGTTTGCGTATATATTAGTCTCCGCATTATACTGCTGTAATTTTGTGTTTTTTTGCTATATTTGGGGACACTGTGGCTTTCACTGTATTTGGAAACACTAAAGTTGTGGCTAAATTTGGGGATATGGTGGCTATTACTGTATTCAAGGACGTCACACCTGCATTTGCAATTTAATTGTTCTGTCACAGGAGCTTCAGTCACCCCTAAAGCCCAGACCCAAACTCCAGTCACTTACATAACTTAGACAAGAAGCCTCAATGACACATATCTGCCATCAACTACTTTACCCACTGATTATTTACTAGGGGTTTAACAAAAATATTGCATTAACCTCTTAATGACCAGCCTATTTTAGACCTTAACCCCTTCAAGACACAGCCTGTTTTGGCCTTCAGGACACAGCCAATTTTTTCAAATCTGACATGTTTCACTTTATGTGGTAATAACTCCGGAATGCTTTTACCTATCCAAGCGATTCTGAGACTGTTTTCTCGTGACACATTGGACTTTATGTTACTGGCAAAATTTGCTCGATACATTAAGTATTTAATTGTGAAAAACACCAAAATGTAGCGAAAAATTGCAAAAATTTGCATTTTTCTAAATTTATATGTATCAGCTTGTAAGACAGATGGTAATACCACACAAAATTGTTGCTAATTAACATCACCCATATGTCTACTTTAGATTGGCATCGTTTTTTGAACATCCTTTTATTTTTCTATGACATCACAAGGCTTAGAACTTTAGCAGCAATTTCTCACATTTTCAAGAAAATTTCAAAAGGCTATTTTTACAGGGACCAGTTCAGTTGTGAAGTGGATTTTAGGGCCTTATATATTAGAAACCCTCGATAAGTCACCCCATTTTAAAAACTTCACCCCTCAAAGTATTCAAAACAGCATTTAGAAAGTTTCTTAACCCTTTAGATGTTTCACAGGAATTAAGGCAAAGTAGATGTGAAATGTTCAAATTTCTTTTTTTTTTTTGCAGAAATTCATATTTCATCTATTTTTTTTGTAACACAGAAAGTTTTACCAGAGAAACACAACTCAATATCTATTGCCCAGATTCTGCAGTTTTTAGAAATACCCCACATGTGGCCCTAGTGCGGTAATGGACTGAAGCACCGGCCTCAGAAGCAAAGGAGTACCTAGAGGATTTTGGGGCCTCCTTTTTATTAGAAAATATTTTAGGCTCCATGTCGGGTCTAAAAGGCTCTTGCGGCACCAAATCAGTGGAAATCCCCCAAAAGTGACACCATTTTGGAAACTATACCCCTTGAGGAAATTATCTAGGGGTATAGTGAGCATTTTGACCCCGCAGGTTTTTTGCAGAAATTATTGGAAGTAGGCCGTGAAAATGAAAATCTACATTCTTTCAAAAAAAATGTAGGTTTAGCAAATTTTTTCTAATTTCCACAAGGACTAAAAGGAGAAAATGCACCACTACTTTTGTAAAGCAATTTCTCCCGAGTAAAACAATACCCCGCATGTGGTCATAAACGGCTTTTTGGACACACGGCGGAGCTTAGAAGGGAAAGAGCGCCATTTGGCTTTTGGAGCTCAAATTTAGCAGGAATGGTTTGCGGAGACCTCGTCGCATTTGCAAAGCCCCTAAGGGACCAAAACAGTGAAAACACCAAAAAAGTGACTCCATTTAGGAAACTACACCCCTTGAAGAATCCATCTAGGGGTGTAGTGAGCATTTTGAACCCACAGGGGTTTTATAGATTTTATTAGAATTGGGCAGTGAAGATAAAAAAAATCCTTTTTTTCCAATAAGACGTAGCTTTAGCTCAACATTTTTCATTTTCTCAACAAATAAAGGAATAAAAGAACCCCAACATTTGTAAAGCAACTTCTCTGGAGTACGGCAATACCCCATTTGTGGTTATAAACTGCTGTTTGGGCACACGGCAAGGATCAGAAGAGAAGGAGTGCCATTTGGCTTTTGGAGCACAGATTTTGCTGGATTGGTTTCTTGACACCATGTCACTTTTGCAAAGCTCCTAAGGTACCAGTACAGTGGAAACTCCCCAAAAGTGACTCGATTCACGAAACTACACCCCTTGAGGAATCCATCTAGGGATGTAGTGAGCATTTTGACCCCACAGGTGTTTCATAGATTTTATTAGAATTGGGCAGTGAAAATAAAAAAAATCCTTTTTCTTCAATAAGACGTAGTTTTAGCTGAAAATGTTTCATATTCTCAACAAATAAATGTAAAGGAGCACCCCAACACTTTTAAAGCAACTTCTCCTGTGTATGACAATACCACATATGTGGTCATAAACTGCTGTTTAGGCACAGAGTAGGGCACAGAAGGGAAGGAGCGCCATTTGGCTTTTGGAGTACAGATTTTGCTGGATTGGTTTCTGGGTGCTATGTCGCATTTGCAAAGTCCCTGTGGGACCAAAACAGTGGATCCCCCACAGAAGTGACCCCATTTTGGAAACTACACCCCTCAAGGTATTCACCTAGGGGTGTAGTGAGCATATTAACCCCACAGGTGATTGGCAGAAATTGGTGTGCACGTGATATTGCAGAGTGAAAATGGTTTTTCAATAGATATGCCAATATGTGGCGACCAGCTTGTGCCACTGGAGACACACACCCCAAAAATTGTTAAAAGGGTTCTCCCGGGTATGTCGATGCCATATATGTGGAAGTAAACTGCTGTTTGGGCATGCTGTAGGATTCAGAAGGGAGGTAGAGCCATTTAGCTTTTGGAGCGTGGATTTTGCTTGTAGTAGTTTTGTTTGGAGTCTTACTGGTGTTTCTATTTATAATGTGGGGGGTACATGTAAGGCGGGCGGAGTATATAAGGGGCATAGTCAGGTGGTATAGTGGGGTAGAAAAAAACAATAAAATAATCCATAGATGTGTGTTACGCTGAGACACAATCCTTTCTGCACAGGCCGGTGTCGCACTAATAAATGGTCTTTACTTATCCCCCTTTTGGTCCGCACTCCGCACCTTTGAAGTTTGGGGAATTTTGCTGGGAATGTGTTGTCCTGGTATAATACGGGCACCCTCACTTCCAGCAGATATGTTTGGGCCCTCCCCTTCCTGGATCCCTAATTTTAGGGGCCTTGATAATTCGCCACTTGAAGCAGAAGAAACGTTCCCCTCGGGCCGGCACAACTGCATATTTTTATTTCCTGGCTTATTGGTGCCTTCACTAATTTTATTTTTTCATAGACGTAGTGGTATGAGGGCTGTTTTTTTTTTGTGTGACGAGCTGTAGTTTTTATTGGTACCATTTTGGGGTACACGCGACTTTTTGATCACTTGTTATCCTTTTTTTTTGGGAGGCAAGGTGACCAAAAAACAGCAATTCTGGCATATTTTTTTAGTTCTTTTTATACAGCGTTCGCCACGTGTTATAAATTACATGTTACCTTTATTCTGCGGGTCAGTCCGATTCCGGTGATACCTAATTTATAGAACTTTTTATGTTTTACAACTTTTTGCACAATAAAATAACTTTTGTAAAGAGAATGGATTTTTTCTGTCGCCAAGTTGTGAGAACCATAACGGTTTTACATTTTTCGTCGACGGAGCTGTATGAGGGCTTGTTTTTAGCGAGACGAGTTATAGTTTTTATAGGTACCATTTTTAGGTACATGCGACTTTTCGATCACTTTTTATTTCAATTTTTGGAAGACAAAGTGACCAAAAAATAGCAATTATGTCAGTATTTTTTAGTTATTTTTTTTACGGCGTTCACTGTGCGGAATAAATAACATAATATTTTTATAGTTCAGGTCGTTACGGTCGCAGCGATACCAAATATGTATGGCTTTATTATTTTTCTCAATAATAAATGACTTGATAAAGGAAAAAGGGCGATTGTGTTTTGTGTTATTATTTGAAACTTTTATTGTATTTTTTACAACTTTTATTTTTACTTTTTTGTCACTTTTCTTTAGTCCCACTAGGGGACTTGAAGGTCCAACAGTTTGTTTGATGTTCTAATACATTGCACTACCTATGTAGTGCAATGTATTAGAACTGTCAGTTGTTCACTGACAGCAAGCCGATCAGGCTCCGCCTCTGGGCGGGGCCTAATCAGCTTACGTAATGGCAGACAGGAGTCCATTGTTAGGGCTCCTGTTGCCATGGTAGCAGTCGCCAGCCTTGCCATCGCGTGGCAAGGCTGCCGATTTGCTACAAACCTCTAGGATGCAGCGATCACAATGGATGGCTGCATCGAAGGGGTTAATGCCAGGAATCGGAGCTAGCTCCGGTTCCTGGCGATAGATAGGGGTGTCCGCTGTAACATACAGCGGACACCCACTGCTGATGACGCCGGCTCAGCTTCTGAGCCGGAAGCTGAGCCGGCGCCATCTTGACGATGGTACCGGAAGCCTCCTGGGCCCCGCCGACGACGGGGCATAGGAGGATTCCGTTGCTGGCGGACCGGGAGGTAAGCATTAGCCCTCCGATCGCCTTTGCAGCCAGCGGCAACCCAGCGATCACGTTGCTGGGGCGCCGGTGGCTATAAACTCCTCACATGCTGCGATCGCTATTCAACGCAGCATGTGAGGGGTTAATCGGTCGGATCGGAGGCTAGCTCCGGTCCTGGCCGATACCTCAGGGTGCCAGCTGTAACATACAGCTGTCACCCGGCGGTGATGTCGCTGGCTCAGCTCCTGAGCCAGCTTCATCTCCATGACGTACAGTTACGTCGAGATGCGGGAACAGTCCATCTCCCATGACGTAACTGTACGTGATTTTGCGGGAAGGGGTTAATGACCAAGCCATTTTTTACGTTTTTTCCATCGTCACATTGGAAGAGCTATAACTTTTTTATTTTTGCATCGACATAGCTGTATAAGGTCTTGTTTTTTGCGGGACAAGTTGTATTTTTTAATAGCACCATTTTTGGGTACATAATATTTGTTGATTAACTTTTATTAACTTTTTTTGGGGGGGGAATAGAAAAATAATTTTTTACCGCTCTTTTTTGTGTCCTAAATCTACGCCTTTTACCTGTGGTATAAATAACACAATAACTTTATTCAGCGGGTTGTTACGATTGCAAAGATACCAAATATGTATAGATTTTGTATGTTTTAGTACTTTTACACAGTAAAAACGCCTATTTAAAAAACAATATTTGCTTTTGTGTCTCCATATTTGAAGAGCCATAACTTTTTTCTTTTTTCGCCCATGCAGTTGTATGAGGGCGTTTTTTTTGTGGGACGACTTGTCGTTTTTATCGGTACCATTTTGGAATAGGTGCGAATTTTGGATTACTTTTTATCACATTTTTATTTAAGTCAGAAATTCCCAGAAAACAGCAATTTTTCCATTGTTTTTTATTTTATTTTTTACGGCATTCACTGTGCAGCTAAAATAATGTAATAGCTTTATAGTCTGGGTCATTACAGTCGCGGCAATACCAAATATCTGTAACTTTTTTGCTCAATTTTGTTTTTTTAATAGTAAAGCAGTTTGTAAGGGGAAAAAGTGGGTTTTTCAATTTTTATTTCACATTTTTTTTTATTAACTTTATTAAACTTTTTATTTTTATTTTTACTAGTCCCACTAGGGGACTTTAATATGTGATCCTCCGATCGCTTTTATAATACACTGCAATACTTTTGTATTGCAGTGTATTACTGCCTGTCCGTTTAAAACGCCGGGTGCCGGTGGGATGAGAGGGAGCTCCCTCCCTCTCTCCAAAACCGCTCTGATGCGGCGCCCACTATTGAGCACCGCATCTGAAGGGTTAAACGGGTGAGATCGATACTAATAACGATCTCACCCGTTCGAGCCGGGATTCCTCCAGCCCTCAGCTACCTCTGGTAGCGGAGAGCAGGGAGATTTAACGGCTCCCTGCTCTGTTTATTTATTCTGATGCAGCGCCGTGAAAAGGCGTATGCATCAGAATAAAGCCCATTAGTGGCCGCCGTGAAAAGGCGAATTGGCAGTCACTAATGGGTTAAGCTTTTAGGAAATACAGCCATTTATTTACATCATCCCTCCATTTTTACATTTAAAAAACAAATTGGATAAATTAACAAAAGATTTTTGAAGCTCTTTTTATTGAGAATTCAGTAGACAATAAGAAAGATACATTACAGCAGAAATGTCACAACAGATTGTATGAATTACTTTTTACATATGTACTACAATAAATTGTGTACATTAAACATTTTCTCTCCCTGTTTTTGGTACAGAAAAATGTTTCCTACAATAGTAAGACATCATGTGGGTCATAATATCAATATACAGTATATGCACATGGTACAGATTAAGGAAAAAGAAACCAAGGGAATCCGATTTCCTCATCACATCTCAGAGTTACATCGGATGGGCAGACATTGAAGCCCTAAGTCAGTTCTGAGAGTAAAGTGTGAGTGTGGATGAATAGCTTGTATCCCAAAGTATGGTAAATTTTTGGGGACACCACCTATTCTTGTATACCAAGCGCTCATATGGGATTATTGTATGAATCATATTTTGCCACTGCCTAACAGAGAGTGATTGCCTTGCCATCCACCACATAGCAATGGTTTTCCAGACCAAGAGGGGGGCCTCCTGTGAAAGTGATTATTTGTAGTAGGACCAGGCTTCAAGAAGACAAACATCAGGAGTCATAGGAACTGGCTTCTGGGAAATATCAGTCAGTAAGGATACAATTACCTGCCAAAAGTGTGAAATATTGGGGTGTTGCCATATAAGGTGCCAAAAGTCGGCGTTGACTGCCATACATCTATGACAATTGGTAGATGGACTACAACCCCTTCTAAGCAGTGGCATTGGTGTGAGGTAGCAATAATTTCTTATTGTGAACAGCAGGAGATACTAGAAAGGGATACTCCAGCGCATCCAACCAATCCTCATCATCTAATAAAAACTAGGTGAAAAGCTTTGATATTAACCTTAAAGAGGCTCTGTCACCAGTTTATAAGTGCCCTATCTCCTATCTAATCTGATAGTCGCTGAGATCCCGCTGTGCTGTCACTTACTCCCACATTAACTTTACCGGACCTACGGGTCAATGACCAGACATCGCCTCCAGCCAGGAGGAGATGTCTTTTCATTCTCCCGACAATCCGGTAAAGTTATTGTGGGAGTGACAGCACAGACTCGCGACATCACGCTGTGCTGTGAGTACAGCTGAACATGAATGAAGAGAAGTGTATGACTCTTTTAAAAAAATAAAACTGATGTTACCTACAATACAGCAACTATCAGATTAGGTAGGAGATAGGGCACATATAAACTGGTGACAGAGTCTCTTTAAGGTTAATATCAAAGCTTTTCACCTAATTTTTTTGGAAGTGTGACTTGGGATATTTTCTTGTCAATAAGATGAGTATTTGGTGTAAAAATAAAACCAGATGATCCCTGCATATAGAGTCAAACTACCATCACTATAGATATAAGGATTATTGTTAATACTTGGCTGTAAGTCACTGACTGTCGGAAGTCTAAACACATGGACATCACTAAATTATGAGTTTCCCTCCTTGTGATGCTTTGCCGGGCCTTTACTGCAGCCGCCCTCAGTTTGGTTTTCAAAATTGGGACAATGTGTCTATCACTATATCGGGGGAAACTGTGCCTGTCAATATTTTTGGGGGACACAGTGATTAACACAATATCTGGGGGCGCTTTGACTGTTAGTATATTTTGAACACTGGGGCTGTCACTATATCTGTGGACACTGTGGCAGTCATTGTATTTCAAGACACTGTGCCTGTCACTGCATTTGATGACACATTGGCTGTCATTAGATTTAGGCACACTGTGGCTGTCACTGTATTTGGGTATCTAATATAGTTTATAACCCCCACCCCTCTCTGTTGGTATCTCTAAGGGTATGTTCACACGGCCTATTTTCAGACATAATTTGGGCATTTTACGCCTCGAATTAGGCATGAAAAGACGGCTCCAATACGTCTGCAAACATCTGCCCATTGCTTGCAATGGGTCTTATGATGTTCTGTTCAGACGAGGTGTAATTTTACGCGTCACTGTCAAAAGACGGCACGTAAAATTACGCCCGCATCAAAGAAGTGCAGGACACTTCTTGGGACGTTTTTGGAGCCGTTTTTCATTGACTCCATGAAGAACAGCTCCAATTACGTCTGTAAAAGACGCCGCGAAAAACGCGAGTACATGCAAAAGCGCCTGAAATTCAGGAGCTGTTTTCACCTGAAAACAGCTCCATAATTTCAGACGTATTTTGCGTTGTCGTGTAAACATACCCTAACACTGAAAGAAAGGAGGGGAGAGCAGATAATGTCAGTCCCGAGGCAGCAGTGAGCTTTCAGATCTATGACAAAAGCAGCAGCACAGCCAGCTATGTATAGGAATTGCACAGACTCTAGAGCAACAAAATGGTAGAACATTTTAAATAAAGACTATTTAGAAAGTTCTTAAATTTTACAATTTAACTAACGCCCACCCATGAACCTTACATTCAATAAATGCATTTCTTCATTGATTTGTAAATGTCTTCTTTCCTCTAGACTTCTGCTGATGCCTCTCCTGAATGTCGATGATGAGTGGACGTCCTTCACATAGTGTCAGTGAATTCTCCAGTGCGATCAGAAGGGAGGACATTATCACAAACCCATCACACAGACCACCATATGTCGCTTTCATACAAGAAATGACTCAGACAACGTAAGGAGTGTTAAACTATGTGAATTTTATTGTTGTGTGTATGTGTGTGTTGTGATTGTGTGTTACCTCCCATCACTCACAAAGAGCGTAGAGCGACACTCAGGACAGGCAAAACCCCCAGTGGAGGAAACCTGCAGGGAAACCATGGCCGCTGTACTGTCCTTCCTCTGGCATACTAAGAGAGGTTAACGCTATATAACGTATGTGCGCGTGTACAGTATACATGTGTATATGTGGATTCCCCCATACAAGGAATAGAGCCAGAAAATTTAAAAAGTGACTGTGTTACTATGTGCAGTGTGTCAGTGAGTATGATTGTGTATAGTTATGTATGTGTGTGTGTAAGTATTAGTGTGTATGTATTTATTATGTGTTTTTTGTGTGTGTGCATGCATGTGTTATACATTATCTGCTCCTCATGTTTGGTCATCCATCATGGTCTTCATCTCTCTTGTGGATCAGGCAGCAGAACCTCCTGGGTGGGAATAGAGGTACAAGAGAAATTGTTCATCAACATGTGGATTAGAAGATCCATTACTGCATTTTACTTCGCACTTTTGTGATAATTTTTTCCTACCTACTTCTTTATAACACCAACATTTTACTTACCAGAGTTATTATTAGTCAGGGACCACAATCGGTGTCTCCGGGTCCACTGCTGTGTCTATCCGGCTAATGATGTTTCCTTCCACTTTCCACATGCACGGATGCAAAATGATGTTTCTACAATGGGCACAGGACAGCGCGCTCTTCCATGGGCCTCGGGTGTAAAACTCCTCTTTATTTCTCCTTGACGCACGTATGGCCCAGCTGTGATGGATATGCCTGTTTCTCATCCATGCCCAGTGGAAAGGGTCTTGTGCCATGATCTAAAATGGAATAGTAAATGAGGTAAAATTGGCTTCTCATCAGACTCTTAATCAAAGACGGCATTTGTTCTGTGTTTTATTACTGACCAGATCACATGTGGTCCGGGCCACCCACGCTCTAAAGTCCATCCGGCGGAGCAACTGGTCGCGTTGGTGATGCAGCTCTTCTGTCTTCATTTCCCAGTCACTTCCTAAGGCCCACGCGTAGATCTCGTCTCTGAAGTCCTCGTCCTCCTCAAACTGGTTCGCTAGAAATCTGAAAAAAATAAATAAATTTACTAATGACACATGGAAGAGCAGTGCACTGTATACATCTATATCTCAATGTAAAGGAAACTTGTGTTACTATAAATTATAGCGATGGTGTCCAAGGATGTTGGAATGACCCCTCCCCCCAAAGTCAGAAGGCTACATAGTGTAATCTATAGGTTTGATATTTTGTCTTCTGGATATTAAAATGTTAAAATATTTTTATTTTACTGCTAAAACATGACCATAATTGTTTTGTAACCTATAAGGGATAAAGCTAATGTAAAGCGAATAGGGCCGCAATCAGGAATTTCTGGGCCCCATACAGCCAAAGAGATTGGGACCCCCCCTCTCCATTACCGTGGGTGGGCAACGGAAAGTGGGGCGCTCACGTTTGTACGTTATATGCAGTAACTGATTTTGTTCAAGTTATAGAGAACGAAACCATGAAGCAGTCAGTGACCAGTTGATACCCTGGATTTTATTGAATTCAGCCAAAACATATGGCACACAATGGGATACGTCGCCTGGGGAACGGCCCTGGGGAAACTCCTCAAGTCACTGTCCATAAATGAACAGAGGCTTTACATGGGCCAAAGTCCACGAGCAGACTGCTTGTGATGCTCTGCCTGGGGACTCCGGCATTGGGAAGCCCCTGACATTGCAGCTTTTTCACCACAAAAATTGCAACATCTGCTGTTTGTTGCGGGTTTTACCTCCCAATTAAATCCAATTTAGAAAACTCGCAACAGAAAAGCAGTGATTCCAAAGCATAAATTGACATGCTGCGGATTAAAAAAACGCACCGCAGGTCAATTTATGAACTGTTTTTCTGTATATTTTTAGTCAGCGTATGGATGAGATTTGTTCAAATCTCATCCACTCTGCTGCTGCTACTGTATTATGCTACGGATTTTCTAAAATGAAATCCATTGCGGAAAAGCCGTAGTGTTTATGCTACGTGTGAATTTACCTTTACAGATTTTGCTAAGGATTCGCAGCAAATGAACCCTTTGCATTGTAAAGGGTGAAATGCCAATTTTGCAACATAATGGGCATGCTGCTGATTTAACAATCACAGAAAAAAGTGGGACATAGAATAAGATTAAAAACACAAAAAAAAGGCCAAACACAAATTGGGCAGGTATAATCCCAGCAGGACCCAGCCAGGTCAAAAACGCTGATGAAGGAGAGTGCTCAGGTGTGTTAAATAATAATAGCCACTCCCACTAGCATTGAGGGGAGTGCCGTGTGGTGCATGGGATGTGTAGTAAAAAATAAATGAATTGTGTGTAATGTGCAAG
This sequence comes from Rhinoderma darwinii, assembly GCF_050947455.1. Taxonomy (NCBI): domain Eukaryota; kingdom Metazoa; phylum Chordata; class Amphibia; order Anura; family Rhinodermatidae; genus Rhinoderma; species Rhinoderma darwinii. The sequence continues at coordinate 75,837,204 of NC_134690.1, forward strand.
TAGTAATAATATGTGTGAAATATGGGGGGCAGTACTGAGTATAGTGCATAAATGAAAATAAATGAATTGTGAATAACATACAAGTGATGAATAACATGTGTAAAATATATAAAATATAGGGGGCAGTACTGAGTATAGTGCATAAGGGTTCGGAATGTGAGTGATGCTTGAAGTGTGGGTGCAAGTGTGTGAAGCATGGAGGGATAATGCTTAAATTATGAGGCGTAGCGTATTTAGCCAGATAGCAGCCTATTTGTAACGCCATGTGATACATAGAGCAGGCTACCCTGCTTGCTATGCCAAATAGCAACACACCATGCTCTCCCAGCATTGGAGACCTGGCTGCAACCAAAAAGTAGTAAATATAATGCAAATAACCATGAAAAATACATGGGGTATTGGTAGTCATTTTGGCCAAAAGAACACAAGCTCGCAATCCTCGTCAAGGATCCCCACACTTGCGAGTCCCTAACTGGAACTTTTTGTTCCAAACTTGAAGCTACACCACAGAAAAAAGTGTGACAAAGAATAAGATTAAAAACACAAACACCATTTTTGACCTGGCTGCGTCCTGCTGGGTTTATACCTGCCCAATTTGTGAGTTTGGCCTTTTTTTGTGTTTTTGATTTAAAGAGGCTCTGTCACCAGATTTTGCAACCCCTATCTGCTATTGCAGCAGATCGGCGCTGTAATGTAGATTACAGTAACGTTTTTATTTTTAAAAAACGAGCATTTTTGGCCAAGTTATGACCATTTTTGTATTTATGCAAATGAGGCTTGCAAAAGTACAACTGGGCGTGTTGAAAAGTAAAAGTACAACTGGGCGTGTATTATGTGCGTACATTGGGGCGTTTTTACTTCTTTTACTAGCTGGGCGTTCTGACAGAAGTATCATCCACTTCTCTTCAGAACGCCCAGCTTCTGGCAGATCACGCTGTGACGTCACTTCCCCAGGTCCTGCATCGTGTCAGACGAGCGAGGACACATCGGCACCAGAGGCTACAGTTGATTCTGCAGCAGCATCAGCGTTTGCAGGTAAGTAGCTACATCGACTTACCTGCAAACGCCGATGCTGCTGCAGAATCATCTGTAGCCTCTGGTGCCGATGTGTCCTCGCTCGTCCGACGCGATGCAGGACCTGTGAGTGACGTCACAGCGTGATCTCTCGAGAACACGGCTGTGTCTGCACTGCCAGAAGCTGGGCTTTCTGAAGAGAAGTGGATGATACTTCTCGTCAGAACGCCCAGCTAGTAAAAGTAGTAAACACGCCCCGATGTACGCACATAATACACGCCCAGTTGTACTTTTACTTTTCAACACGCCCAGTTGTACTTTTGCAAGCCTCATTTGCATAAATACAAAAATGGTCATAACTTGGCCAAAAATGCTCGTTTTTAAAAAATAAAAACGTTACTGTAATCTACATTGCAGCGCCTATCTGCTGCAATAGGAGATAGGGGTTGCAAAATCTGGTGACAGAGCCTCTTTAACAATTAGCAGAATGCCCTAAAGCCCATGCAGATTTTTTTCATGCTGCATGTGAATGCGGATTTGAAAACCCCATTCACATAAATTGTATTATAATTTGTAGTGGATTTTCAGTGTGCAACAGCACCAAAAATAGGATACATAGGCATTCATATAACGCTCGTTGCCGATAATTGCCCCGTGTAAACAGGGCAGCGAACACAAGATGAACGATCATCTGCTGGTCGTATCGTTTTAAAAAAGTGAAATATCGTTGTCGGCAGCACATCTCCCTGTGTAAATGATAATAACGTATGGGGACGAGCGATCCGAGTAACGACTGCTCGTCTCAATCCATAGCTCTGTGTGACCCAATCAACGATGTCTCGTTGAACGGCACTCGCTGCACCGGCCGATTATCTGCCGGTAAAAGGGCCTTTAGGGTCTATTCACAATGCAGTCAAATCCCATTTTTGAAAAATATCAGCAAAAACTTGATTTGACTGCACTGTGAGAATACAGCCTAAAAGAACTGTTTTTTTTTCATGTTTTGTTTCATTATTTTTTTAATGTAATTTTTGTAATCGCGTCACAAATAAGGCTCTTTTTCTGCAATTTTTAAATTTGCGGCAAAACGGCGCCATTTTTGACGCAATTACGAGAGATAAACAAAAAAACAAAACACTTTTTATTTTCTACAAGTGGGGCCTGGGGGGGTGAAGGAGGATGGGGCACTCACCAGTCTTGCAGGTTCCTGTCAGCTGTGTCTGGTGGGCGGCTCTCTCCACACGGAGCTGCTTTCATGCTTCTCATGCAGCAGCTTCCCCTACTGTCCTCTCAGGGTCCTAGCGTTAAAGTTACTTCCAAGGAAGGAACAGAAGGGTCCGTTCCTTTCTCCAAGTAACTAACACTGGGGCCCTGATAGAAATGTTTACAGTTACTAAGACGCGGGCAGACCCCTTTTTTTCAGCATTGTGGCCGGGCCCCTGACTGCCGTACCAGCTGTACTGCCCTGATGGTGACCCTGAAAGCACATGATCCACAACTACTTGAGAGTATTCCTTCAAACATGTGATACGTGAATATACTCACAGGGATGCAAAGAAATTCTCTCTATATTCCTCGGTACGCAGTCCGGCTCTCTTGAAATACACGAGGACCATGGCCAGGAGATACTAGTGGAAGAAGACAAGAAGTTAGAATTTGGAGATAGAGAAATGGTCTCTTCTTATGTCTTATCTTTATGTGGTGATTCTATTTATATGTTTATTAATGTCGGTCCATAATCCTAACACATAAATCACAGGATTATCCTCATTGTTCTGAATCTAATATTATTATCTTACCAAGGATGTAGATGTAAAGTAGAATATCCCGTAATGCCACATAAACCCTTTTATTCAAATCTGATCTTTCTTGTCAGTCATGTCAATATCTGGCTGATTGTCTATTTGTTTTGTCATTATAAAATTACCTTGTCCGAAATCCTCAAACAGATGTCCTTGGCCAAAAATAGCTGGATGTGCTCATCATCTACGAAAAAAGTTTATTTCAAATTCTTTAAATCCAAAATAGTTTATATACAAAGAATTAAAGTTTTTTTGGGACAATGCTTAACAACGGCCCCTTTGTTGCTTACCCAGGCATAGCACCATATATATGGTTATGGCTATGTCTGGTACTGCAGATCAGTCTCATTCACTTTATTGGGATTGAGCTGCAGTGAAATGCAGTACCAGGCGCAGCCACAACTATATGTATGGCGCTGTGCTTGAGTAAACAGTAAAGGATTCATAACACTCGCTGGAACACTGCAGCGCCTTTACTTTGCTTACTATAGTGGTGCCAGGAGCCAGACCCTCACTGATAAAATATTGATGGCCTATTTTTAGAATAAATTGTCACATGTTTGTGCATGAGAACAAATGTTGTAAATTACAGCAGAAGATTTCACTTTGTGTGATCAAATTCCACCTCCCCTCCTATCGGACAATACATCAAAATAAAAATGTATTCACCTCAACGCTCCACTTCGCTTCTCCCCACCTAGGCTCTCCCTGCGGACCACAGCTCATACAAGGTACTGGCGCAGAGCGTTGTATGTGACGCAGCACTGAGGTCGTTGAGTGCTGCATCACATATATGGCCCTGTATGTTGTATGAGCCGCAGCATGCTGAGAGGGCATAGGGAGAAGATGAGCGGTGAGCATATATATATTTATCTTATGTCCGATCCTGGGAGAAAAGGGATAGGGCTGCGGTCACGTTCCCACACCCTGTGAGTGCAATTGTTACGTCACGATTGTGGTGAATGGCCAGCTGAAAGATGCGGCAAAATTATTATGAGAAATTAGCTTCTTATTAAATGTGTGGCATCCTACTCCAGCGAACTGTTTACTAAGACCAGGGTATGAAACGTCAGTCCTAATAAATCCCCCTCGTTGTGTCTGGTCAGAATCATTGGAAGGTGCAGTGAATCTTACCGAGGAGATTGTAGAAAGCAGTCCGTTCTTCTGGCTGCAGGGTATGCTCCTTCCTCCTCTTCCGGCACTCGTCTATCATGTAGGTCAGCGATCTGTGATAGAAGAAATAGATATTACAGTCAGCAGTCCAATGTAAAAATATCAAATACAGACAATTATGTGTTAATAAGTTTACAATGAATTAAAAATGAAATAAATAAATGACAGTGAAATCTTAGTAAAATCCATGTTTTAGAACATTTCCTGGTGGTCTGTCTCTGGGGTCAGTACTGTCACCTCTCAGAGCATTAGTTAAGCTTTGTATGACCTTGGTAGAAGGACGTGTCACCCTTATAGGGTGTTTATTCTCATGGGTGAAGAGGTTAATAAGAAGCTGATACATTAGATTTGTAATGGTTTGTAACACTAAGTATGGATTTGGTATGTAGTGACTGCAGTGATATAAAATCTTGTACTGACGTCTCCTCCACATGAAGAGTGACCATCTCTCTCTTCCTCTTCCTCGCCATCTCTTCTCCTCTTCCTGGGAAACTTAAAGAGAAGAGAATATTACCATGAATATTTGGGAATGTGACTTTTCCTGAAGAAGATGTTACAAAGACTTATAATAATATAAACATGTAGTATGAGCGCCGGACTGACATTATAACTGGGGCGTATATATAGAGGGTGCAGAGGTAGCAGTCACACCCGGGATCTACTGCCATAGGGGGCCCAAAATCCCCTCTGCCAGAAGAAGACACCAGTATTATAAATGACACATGGTATAGAGAGGGCCCTGCTACAGATTTTACATTAGAGACCAGGAGCCTCAAGTTATTCCTCTCTATTATAAGATATGTTACTACACACATACTAAATATTTTATTATATATATATATATATATGTACATATATATATATATATATATATATATATATATATATATATATATATATATATATATAGTCCAAATACAATGTCAGCCCCACAGCCTTATAAATCGTAGGTGGGTGCCGACCTGCCCAGGTTGGGGCTAACAGACCTGCTGTAGTAGAATCCAAAAATCAGGCAGCACTCCAAGGTATAAGCAAAATAGAAAAGGGTGCTTTATTGGTCCATATACACACAGTGTGTGTATATGGACCAATAAAGCAGCTTTTTCTATTTTGCTTATACCTTGGAGTGCTGCCTGATTTTGGGATTTTATATATATAAAATATAAAGTATATTATAGGAAAAACACAATAAACATCCCCGGACCCAATTTACACACATTATAGTTTAAAGTAAATTTGAAAATTTGGTTGAAAATAAAAAAAGAAGAATCACAGGACAGGTGCACTGAGGTATAAAATGTATATACTATGAATATTAACCCCTTCCCGCTCCTTGACGTACTATTACGTTATGGCAGCTGTATCGTTCGCGCTCCATGCCGTAATAGTACGTCTCGGGAGTAACGGCCGTTTCGGCCGTCCTCCCGACACATACAGGAGCTGTGACAGCTGCTGTCTTGTTCAGCAGCTGTCACAGCTCCTACAGCGGGGACCGATCGCTGTGTCCCCGCTGATTAACCCCTTAAAAGCCGCGTTCTATAGAGATCGCGGCTTTTTAGGGGTTAAGCTGCCATCGCCGGCCTGCTACGCGATAGCGGCCGGCGATGGTGACTATGGCAACCGGACACCAAACAATGGTGTCCGGCTATGACATAGACGGAAGCCTAGTGGGTCCTGACAACGTCAGGACCCACTATGCTTGCTGTCAGTGAGTAGCTGACAGTTCTAATACACTGCACTACGCATGTAGTGCAGTGTATTAGAATAGCGATCAGGGCCTCCTGCCCTCAAGTCCCCTAGTGGGACAAAGTAATAAAGTAAAAAAAAAGTTAAAAAAAGATGTGTAAAAATAAGAAAATAAAAGATTTAAAAGTATTAAAAGTAAAAATCCCCCTTTTTCCCTTATCAGTCCTTTATTATTAATAAAAATATATAAACAAACAAATAAACTATACATAATTGGTATCGCCGCGTCCGTAACGGCCTGAACTACAAAATTATTTCATTATTTATCCCGCACGGTGAACGCCGTAAAATAAAATAATAATAAACCGAACCACAATCACAATTCTTTGGTCACTTCACCTCCCAAAAAATTGAATAAAAAGAGATCAAAAAGTCGCATGTACCTAAAAATGGTACTGATCGAAACTACAGTTCGTTACGCAAAAAATAAGTCCTCGCACGGCTTTCTTGATTGAAAAATAAAAACGTTATGGCTCTTAGAATAAGGTAACACAAAACGTAAATGATTGTTTACAAAACGTATTTTATTGTGCAAACGCCATAAGACATAAAAAAAACTATAAACATCTGGTATCGCCGTAATTGTATCGCCCCGCAGAATAAAGTGGATATGTCATTTATAGCGCACGGTGAACGCTGTAAAAAAAAAGAAAAAAAAAACAATCGTACAATTGCTGTTTTTTAGTCACCACGCCACCTAAAAATAGAATAAAAACTGATCAAAAAGCCGCATGCACCCTAAGAAAACTACAATGGATTCCTCAAGGGGTCTAGTTTCCAAATTGGGGTCACTTTTGGGGGGTTCCCAATGTTTTGGCACCACAAGACCTCTTCAAACCGGACATGGTGCCTAATAAAAAGGAGGGCTCAAAATCCACTAGGTGCTCCTTTGCTTCGGAGGCCGGCACTTCAGTCCATTACTGCACTAGGGCCACATGTGGGATATTTGTCAAAACTGCCGAATCTGGGCAATACGTATTAAGTTGCGTTTCACTGATAAATCCTTTTGTGTTATAAAAAAAATGGTATAAAGTGGATTTTCTGACAAAAAAAAAATGTAAATTTCACCTCTACTTTGCTCTAAATTTTTGTGAAACACATAAAGGGTTCATAAACTTTCTACATGCTGTTGTGAATACTTTGAGGGGTCTAGTTTCTAAAATGGGGTATTTGATAGGGGTTTCTAATATATGGGCCGCTCAAAGCAACTTCAGAACTGAACTGGAACCTAAAAAAATAAATAAATGAGGCAATACTTCGCTTCTTACATTATACTGATAATGAGCCGTGCCCACCCCGAGATGACCCCAGTTTTGACCGTTTGTATAAACGGAGACCCCTATTAGACTGTTCCAGTGCCCGGTTTTCCCAAGCATACACCCCCGAGAAGTGTATTTCTATTGATGAGTCCCTGGTACATTTTAAAGGGAGGGTTCAATTCCGCCAGTACCTGCCGGGTAGGAGGGCAAGGTATGGCGTGAAGATGTATAAGCTGTGAGAGTGCATCAGGGTATACCTACAGGTTTAGGATATATGAAGGAAAGGCCACCCCCAAACCAGACTGCATCCTGGACTACAATAGGTACATGGGAGGGATGGACTTGTAAGATCAAGCCCTGAAGCCCTACAGCGCCATGCGGTGTGGTATAAGAAGCTGGCCGGGCACATCATACAGATGGCATTGTACAATGCGTACGTGCTACGTCAATGTGCAGGCCAGACGGGAACTTTCCTGGAATTTCAAGAGGTGATTATCAAGAACCTAATCTTTAGGGACCAAGAAGGGGGGGCACCCAGTACTTCTGGAAGCGAGCCCACACGCATCGTACCAGGGCAACACTTTCCAGGAGAAGTTCCCCAAACTGGCAAGAAGGGAAAAAGTCAAAAGAGGTGCAAAGTCTGCTATAAGAGGGCGATAATGGATGACACAATATATCAATGTGACACGTGTCCCGAATAACCAGAGCTCTGTATGAAAGTGTTTTAAAATTTATCATACATCCCTTGGTTTATAATTTACCCCAATTTTACTTACCCTGATGCACTCCACACAGCTTATCCCCCCTCGTCTTTCCCCTCTGGGGCCTGCTGTGTGTCCAGGCAGCTGATAACAGCCATATGTAGGTTATTGCCGTACCCGGGAGAACCCACATTACAGTTTATGGGGTGTAGGTCTCCGGTCAAAATGCTCACTACACCTCTAGATGAATGCCTTAAGGGTGTAGTTTTTAAAACGGGGTCACTTCTTGCGGGTTTCAACTGTACTGGTACCTCAGGGGCTTCTGCATACATGACTTCGCACTAGAAAGTCCCCAGTAGGCCAAATGGTGGTCCTTTCCTTCTGAGCCCTCCCATGGGCCCAATTGGCAGTTTATCACAACAAATGGGGTATTGCGGCACTCAGAACAAATTGCGCAACAGAATGGGGTATTTTGTTTCTTGTGAAAATAAGAAATTTTCAGCCAAAACTACATATTATTTGAAAAAAATAATTTTGTTTTCATTCCCAGCCCAATTCAAATAAGTTCTGTGAAAAAACTATGGGGTCAAAATGGTCACAACACCCATAAATGAATTCCTTGAGGGGTGTAGTTTCCAAAATGGGGTCATTTGTGGTGGGTTTCTATTGCTTTGATACCTCTGGGGCTCTGCAAATGCGACATGACACCCGAAAACCAATCCAGCAAAATCTGTACTCCAAAGAACACACAGCGCTCCTTTCCTTCTGAGCCCTCCCATGGGCCCAAACGGCAGTTTATCACCACAAATGGGGTATTGCCGCACTCAGGACAAATTGGGCAACAAAATGGAGTATTTTATTTCTTGTGAAAATAAGAATTTTTGAGCTAAAATGACATATTATTGGAAAAAATATATATTTTTTTAATTCCCAGCCCAATTCAAATAAGTTCTGTGAAGAAACTATGGAGTCTAAATGGTCACATTACCCATAAATGAATTCCTTGAGGGGTGTAGTTTCCAAAATGGGGTCACTTCTGGTGGGTTTCCATTGCTTTGATACCTCTGGGGCTCTGCAAATGCGACATGGCACCCGAAAACCAAACCAGCAAAATCTGTACTCCAAAGAACACACAGCGCTCCTTCCCTTCTGAGGCCTCCCATGGGCCCAAACGGCAGTTTATTGCCACAAATGGGGTATTGATGCACTCAGGAGAAATTGGGCAACAAAATTGAGTATTTTGTTCCATGTGAAAATAAGAAATTTTGGTAAAAAATTACATCTTATTGGAAAAAATTTCATTTTTTTAATGTCACAGCCCAATTGAAATAGGTGCTGTGAAAAAACTGTGTGGTCAAAATGCTAACAACAACCATAAATGAATTCCTTGAGGGGTGTAGTTTCCAAAATGGGGTCACTTTTGGTGGGTTTCCATTGCTTTGATACCTCTGAGGCTCTGCAAATGCGACATGGCACCTGAAAACCAATCCAACAAAATCTGGACTCTAACAAACATATAGCGCTCCTTTCCTTCTGAGCCCTCCCATGGGCCCAAACGGCAGTTTATCACCACAAATGGGGTATTGCCACACTAAGAACAAATTGGGCAACAAAATGGGGTATTTTGTTCCCTGTGAAAAGAAGAAATTTTGATCACAAATGACATTTTATTGGAAAAAATGTCATTTTTTTCATTTCAGAGCCCAATTCAAATACGTGCTGTGAAAAAACTGTGCGGTCAAAATGGTAACAACAACCCTAAATGAATTCCTTGAGGGGTGTAGTTTCCAAAATGGGGTCACTATTGGGGGATTCCTACTGTTTTGGTACCTCAACACCTCTTCAAACCTGGCATGCTGCCTAAAATATATTCTAATAAAAAAGAGGACTCAAAATGCACTAGGTGCTTCTTTGCTTCTAGGGCTTGTGTTTTAGTCCACGAGCGCAGTAGGGCCACATGTGGGACATTTCTAAAAACTGCAGAATCTGGACAATACATATTTAGTAGTGTTTCTCTGGTAAAACCTTCTGTGTTACAGAAAAAAAAATGAATAAAATTGAAATTCAGCAAGAAAAATGAAATTTGCAAATTTCACCTCCACTTTGCTTTAATTCCTGTGAAATGCCTGAAGGGTTAAAAAACTTTATAACTGCTGTTTTGAATACTTTGAGGGGTCTAGTTTTTAAAATGGGGTGTTTTATCAGGGTTTCTAATACATAGGCCCCACAAAGCCACTTCAGAACTCAAGAGGTACCTTAAAAAAAAGGCTTTTGAAATTTACTTAAAAATATGAGAAATTGCTGTTTATGTTCTAAGCATTGTAACGTCCAAGAAAAATAAAAGAATGTTCAAAAAACGATGCCAATCTAAAGTAGACATATGGGAAATGTGAACTAGTGACTATTGTGGGTGGTATAACCGTCTGTTTTACAAGCAGATGCATTTAAATTCTGAAAAATGCAATTTTTTCAAAATTTTCTCTACATTTTGCAATTTTTCACCAATAAACACTGAATATATCGACCAAATTTTACCACGAACATGAAGCCCAATGTGTCACGAGAAAACATTCTCAGAATTACTTGGGTAGGTTTAAGCATTCCGACGTTATTACCACATAAAGTGAAATATGTCAGATTTGAAAAATGGGCTCTGAGCCTTAAGGCCAAAACTAGGCTGCGTCCTTAAGGGGTTAAGGGGGTTTACTCATAATTGAGTGTTATGGCATATTGCTAGGATATGACATAACATTCTGATTAGTGGGGTCTGATCTCCGGGACCCCTGCCGATCCTGAGAATGAAGAGACAGCATTGTGTAATCAATTAAATCAGACTATGTTGTAGTTCCCTGGAAACCGGGGTGGGGGGGGGATGCCACTATGAAGGGTAAAACTGAAGAAATGGGGTGATGGTCCTGGCAGACTGATCAGAATATGGTGGAAAATCCTATTGATATCATTTTCTAGAATGGAAACCTCTCTAAATACAGAATAATAATAAGCATATGGTCCTACAGCTTGGGATCCATCAGCAAGATCTGAGGAAGGAGATGATACGTCGGGTTATTTTACTCTTGTCTCCTTAGTTTATCCAGATTTTGGGTATTTAGGTGAAAACCTTTGAGTTTATTAATAAAATACAATCAATTTCAGTAGTGGAAGAAGCATCTGTGTCTGTGTCTGGGATGACGTGGTCATTATGGTTAGTAAATGGCGGCACTTTACCTGTGAAGTCTTGAAGACAGTTGGTGTTGTCTCTCAGAAGACGCAGATACGCAGTAGTGTCTTCTCCTCCGATAAAAGTAAACGTTTGTCAAGTCGCTTTGAAGAACAAAATGGAGCCTGTCTTATCTCTGAAAAGAGCGATCACAGACTGGCACCAACTGATGATTTTTCTCTATCTTTAAATTTAAATCCTGCGATTCTATTGGTTGTTGTTTGCGGCACTTGCCATGATGATTCATGCCTCAGCAAGTTTAAAGGGAAAGTACACTGAAATAATGTCATGGTGCGTTTTAATATAAGGCTTCTAAATTACAGCTTAGAAAAACTTTGTCATCCTTGTATTTTACATCCTTATTCCATCTGGTGACATTTGTGGCAGCTGCCATGTTGTACTATGTTGTTTCCACGGGTAATGCAGAATGGTCATGTGTATTAAGTGTCTTTGTGGTAAATTTACCTCATGTGCTCCAGATTCTTAAAATTGATATATAATGTATGTAACTTTGGTGTAGGTGCTGGAGTTAGAAGCATGTTGACTGATGTCTGACCTGGCGGAGGATGTCATCTTTACCATTTAACATCTTGCAGGCCTCTCATAAATTTGACGCATCCACAAATCCAAAAATCTGTTGGACGTGGGTAAAATGTGCAAAACTGAGGACCAGATGCTTTCTAATGTGATTTTATGATTTCTATTCAGATTTACAAGAAATTGACTGGCATTGTTGTCATACATGTGCCCCCATATGTCATACATTCATAGCCATATATATTTCTATTATATAAATTCTCTATATACTATGTATTGTCCTGATCTCTATGTACAGTGACATCACTATTAGTATACTGGTTGCATAGCTAGAGAAATGTAGTGTTACATTGTTACATGGTGTCCATTCAGATGAAAGTCAGGCATAAGATATATTGAATTTATTATTTCATTGCTATAGATTCTAAACAGGAAGCGGTGGCAGAGCTATAGGGGTCACATTGGTCGCTGAGGTGAGTGGGCACCAGAGCTACATCAAGCCCTTCACAGCCCGCCACACAGGGTCTTGATGTTAGTCACCGCCAGGATGTTGTGTGTTGCAGTACATACAAGGTCTTTGTGCTGGCTGGCATCAGGACCATGCGTGCAGCGGCGCCCAAAAAGAAGAGAAGCCAGCGAGGAACAGTAAGTAAATAGAGCGGTCTGAGTTAATTTCCTTTAGTCTAATCTGGGGTTTTATTAATTTTGGGGTCTGATTTAGGGGTCTTGTCTGGGGTCTGGAATAATTTAAGGAACTGGTCAGGGGTTTGAACTAACTTAGGGGTCTAGTTAGTGTGCCCCTGTGATGCAGATTCTTGCAAGACTCATCATTGGTTTTAATGATTGTTTTGACTGCAGCATAAAAGATTATATATATTTTTTAGATATAATTGTGGCTGTTTGGCACTAATTTTATGTACAGTGTAAGTCACTTTCCCTTTTTCTTTTCTTCACCTAGCCAAGACCGCCAAGACGACTTCGCCTAGCCATGACTTGTCTGCATTTCGACACACTGACATCTTTGGCTTCTTTCTTTTCCAGAAGAACACTACAAAGTGGAAAAATTATCAACTTCGGCACAAAATGCTGGACTATAAAAATATATACATTTTATTACAAATAGACATGACAGAATAAAAAGACGAGTCACACAATGAGAAGGCGTCAGCCTATGCTAGATCAAAAAGTAAATGTGATGGGCATGTTTATGCATATTTGTAGTAGGATGCAGACACAAATGTATATCAAAGTCCAAGGAGGACAGCCAAGCCGCATGGGAAATGCATCAGATAGTTGTTAGATGTGAGATAGTAGTCAAAATGTGCAGTGATAGACAGTACAGATATATAGCTTATAGCCACATGCTAATATTCCCTATACACATCAATAATGGGGCTAATGGTTATATGATGCAAAATCCAAAGGACTGAATGACATCAAACTGCCAACATGAGATAACAGACGAGTGTAAGGAATAAGTACATACCAAAAGTCATGGTCTCGCATAGGAAGGACACCAACACCCGACGTGCGTTTCGGCGAATGCCTTTGTCTGGGGGTGGCATCATCCTAGCGGGAGCCCCTCCTACCTGGCCCATGTGTTACAGATCAAAAATCACCGGTCAGAAGCGGAAGGAGGACACCGGCGTCAGATAGGGGGTACAAAGATGGCCACCGCCCCACTTCCGGAAGCCGCGTCGTCAGGGAGGATGTGGGACAGAGATGTCTGACAGCACCTCCCACATACCAATGTTTTGAAGAATAGTGGGGAATGTCCTACAGTAAGGGATGATGATGGTGATCAAGCCAATGTATAAAACAAAATGCTGAAACAGAAAATGGTGAAGGTGCACATGGTGTGAATATCTAGTGAGAATAAGAACCGCATGTGAAGAAAGAGAAGGGAGATGGTCCAGGATGAAAGTAATAAAAAGGGGACCGATGTGTGACGAAAATAAAAAGCCAAAATCAAACAATAAACAAGTGAAAGATGAACAAAAAAGACAACCGACAAAAGAAAGAACACAGAGGGCGGGGGGGGGGGGGGGGTTCGGGAGCATTTGAGTGAATGGATATATTGGTAAACACTCTATGGATGGGATAGAAGTAAATGTGTGTATGGAGGGAACATATGTAGAACCAGAAAGAGGATCATAATCCGTGGAGTGTATATCTGTTCAATGTGAACAATTTTATATATGTGTATATATAAAAATGAGATGTGGCATGAAAACACATACACTACCGTTCAAAAGTTTAGGGTCACTTAGAAATTTCCTTATTTTTGAAAGAAAAGCACCGTTTTTTTCAATGAAGATAACATTATATTAATCAGAAATACACTCTATACATTGTTAATGTGCTAAATAAATATTCTAGCTGCAAACGTCTAGTTTTTAATGCAATATCTACATAGGTGTATAGAGGCCCATTTCCAGCAACCATCACTCCAGTGTTCTAATGGTACATTGTGTTTGATACTGTGTTAGAAGGCTAATGGATGATTAGAAAACACTTGAAAACCCTTGTGCAATTATGTTAGCACCGCTGTAAACAGTTTTGCTGTTTAGAGGTGCTATAAAACTGACCTTCCTTTGAGCTAGTTGAAAATCCAGAGCATTACATTTGTGGGTTCGATTAAACTCTCAAAATGGCTAGAAAAAGAGAGCTTTCATGCGAAACTCGACAGTCTATTCTTGTTCTTAGAAATGAAGGCTATTCCATGCGAGAAATTGCCTAGAAACTGAAGATTTCCTACAACGGTGTGTACTACTCCCTTCAGAGGACAGCACACACATGCTCTAACCAGAGTAGAAAGAGAAGTGGGAGGCCCCGCTGCACAACTGAGCAACAAGACAAGTACATTAGAGTCTTTAGTTTGAGAAATAGATGCCTCACAGGTCCTCAACTGGCAGTTCATTAAATAGTACCCGCAAAACGCCAGTGTCAACGTCTACAGTGAAGAGGCGACTCCGGGATGCTGGCCTTCAGGGCAGAGTGGCAAAGAAAAAGCCATATCTGAGACTGGCTAATAAAAGGAAAAGATTAATATGGGCAAAAGCACACAGACATTGGACTGAGGAAGATTGGAAAAAAGTATTATGGACAGACGAATCGAAGTTTGAGGTGTTTGGATCACACAGAAGAACATTTGTGAGACACAGAACAACTGAAAAGATGCTGGAAGAGTGCCCGACGCTATCTGTCAAGCATGGTGGAGGTAATGTGATGGTCTGGGGTTGCTTCGGTGCTGGTAAAGTGGGAGATTTGTGCAAGGTAAAAGGGATTTTGAATAAGGAAGGCTATCACTCCATTTTGCAACGCCATGCCATACCCTGTGGACAGCGCTTGATTGGAGCCAATTTCAATTTCCTACAACTGGACAATGACCCAAAGTACACCTCCAAATTATGCAAGAACTATTTAGGGAAGAAGCAGGCAGCTGGTATTCTATCTGTAATGGAGTGGCCAGCGCAGTCACCAGATCTCAACCCCATAGAGCTGTTGTGGGAGCAGCTTGACTGTATGGTACGCAAGAAGTGCCCATCAAGCCAATCCAACTTGTGGAGGGGCTTCTGGAAGCATGGGGTGAAATTTCTCCCGATTACCTCAGCAAATTAACAGCTATAATGCCAAAGGCCTGCAATGCTGTAATTGCTGCAAATGGAGCATTCTTTGACGAAAGCAAAGTTTGAAGGAGAAAATTATTATTTCAAATAAAAATCATTATTTCTAACCTTGTCAATGTCTTGACTATAATTTCTAGTCATTTTGCAACTCATTTGATAAATATAAGTGTGAGTTTTCATGGAAAACACAAAATTGTCTGGGTGACCCCAAACTTTTGAACGGTAGTGTATGTGCTTGATATCGCTATCCTTTGCTTTACTGAGATATATGTAACTGAACTCTATATACTTTATGCATAATATGTTTATGTTTCATGCTTTATGTGAAAAAACCCCAATAAAAACTATTGAAACGAAAACACATATGTGCTCTGTAAATAAAAAATGCAAACGACATGTTCGTATATATAACAACGTGAGTATGAATTACATGCATGGTGTGGGAAACGGAAAAAAGGAAAAGAAAAGAAGGGAGGGTGGAAAGGAAAAGGGAAGGGCAGGGAGGAGAGCTGGGAAAAGGTTGGGAAGAGAGGGCAAGAACCAAAACACTAATATGATACAAAATTAATAAGTATATCACTCATATATGTATGACTGCTTTGGGAGAAACAAGAATATTGAAGCAAAGGACACGTCCGTATACGGTAGCAGTATTCAAATAGTGACCGGTTTCTTCCTGCGTTCTTCCTATTGAGTCCACTCAGTAAATCCTTTATAGGGCTATATGTAACCAGTCCTGTAAAGGGAAAAGGAAGACAGGGAGAGGTTAATCAACAATATGAAATATACAATACATGGAACGATTAAAAAACCAGGCCCCTCTAGGAGTCAATGGTTATAGAAACGGAGCGAAGCTCAGAGATTCATTCAAGCCATGTGGATACATTGTCCCAAGGGTCCATATCCAACGAGTCTCGCATTGTGCCAGCTTTTGTTTAACAGCACCTCCCCTCATACCCGATATGATGTGGTCAATCCCTCTCACCTTTAATTGAGATGGATCACAGGAATGATGTAACCTGAAATGTCGGGCTACTGGTTTGAGACCTTCCAAATTGTCCACTTCTGTCGCTCGCTTGATGTCGGACATATGTTCCCTTACTCGGACCTTCAATTCTCTGGATGTAAGGCCAACATAGATTTTGGGACAGGGACATACCGCATAATACACTACAGCTTTTGTGGTGCAGGTTATTGAATGGGTGATGTAGTATATTTTTGTACCTGAGGCATTCGTGAATGTTGATGCCTTCTCTATATTTGGACATGCAATGCAGTGTCCACAAGGATTACAGCCCCATTTCGGGCCCTTAGTCCCAAAAGGATACTTGCTTTTGATTGGATTGTAGTGGCTCCTCACCAGGTGGTGCCTCAGGTTTTTAGAGCGTCTTGCTGTAATGCTTGGGTGTCTGGTGATGAATCTCTCCAGTGTAGGGTCTGTCAATAAAATGGGCCAATATAGTTTAAAAATTTCCCTCATTTGTCACCACCTTGAGTGGTAGCTGGTTATAAACCTTACCTGTGTTTGTGTGTCTGTCTTTTTCTTTGGAAAGAGCAGGTCATCTCTAGTAGTGTGTTTCGCCCTGTGATATGCCTTTTTAATGGACCTCATACTATATCCGCGGTTGAGGAAACGATTTTTTAAGTCCTCTGCCTGTTCTTCAAACAATTTGTCTGATGAACAGATTCTCCTAATCTGCAGAAATTGTCCAATGGGGACTGCCTGAATAGTCTGTGGGGGATGGGAAGAAGAAGAGTGTAACAATAATCTGACCGAGGTCTCCTTACGATACACATCGCTTTGCAGAAAGCCATGTATATCCTTGACAAGTTTAATATCTAGAAATTCTATTTATTTGCAGTGGAATTTATGGGTAAATTTCAGGTTTAACCCCTTAGTGACCGGCCTATTTTAGACCTTAGTAACCAAGCCATTTTTTTTCGTTTATCCATCGTCTCATTCAAAGAGCTATAACTTTTTTATTTTTGCGTCGAGATAGCTGTATAAGGTCTTGTTTTTTGCGGCACAAGTTGTAATTTTTAATAGCACCATTTTGGGGTACATAGAATTTATTTATTAACTTTTATTAACTTTTTGGGGGGGGAATAGAAAAAAAACAGCAAATTCGCCACACTTTTTTGCATCCTAAACTTACGCCGTTTACCGTGTGGTATAAATAACACAATAGCAACGATACCAAATTTGTATCGTTTTTGTATGTTTTACTACTTTTACACAGTGAAAACACTTTTTGTTCAAAATTATTGTTTTTTTGTGTTTCCATATTTTTATTTTTTTGCCGATGCAATTGTAGGAGGGCTTTTTTTTGCGACGACTTGTGGTTGTCATTGGTACCATTTTGGTGTAGATGCAACTTTTTGATCACTTTTTATCACATATTTTTTAAGACTGGATTAAAAGCAAACAGCAATTTTTGCATGGTTTTTTTATTTTATTTTTTACGACGTTCACCGTGCGGGTTAAAATATGTAATAAGTTTATAGTTGGGGTCGTTACAGACGCGTCGATACCAAATATGTGTAACTTTTTTACTTTATTTTGTTTGTTAATAATAAAGCAGTTTGTAAAGGGGAAAAGTGGGTTTTTCATTTTTTTCCTTCACTTTTTTTTTTTCACTTTTTATTAAAATTTTTTAACTTTTTTAATAGTCCCACTAGGGGACTTCACTATGCGATCCTACGATCGCATTTATAATACACTGCAATACTTCTGTATTGCAGTGTATTATGCTTGTGCGTGTAAAACGGACAGGCATCTACTAGGTCATGCCAGAGGCATGATCTAGCACACTACAGGCAGACCTGGGGGCCCTTACTAGGCCCCTCGGCTGCCATCGGAGACACAGACATTCGGCGATTTTATTGCCGGGTGTCAGTGGGATGAGAGGGAGCTCCCTCTATCCATAACCACTCAGATGCAGTGCACGCTATTGAGCACCGCATCTGAAGGGTTAAACAGGTGAGATCGATACTAATTTCCATCTCACACGTTCGAGCAGGGCCCCCCCCCACAGCCCTCAGCTACCTCTGGCAGCTGATAGCAGGGAGATTTGACAGCTCCCTGCTCTGTTTACTTATTCCAATGCAGCGACATAAAAAGTCTATTGCGTCGGAATAAAACCTGATAGTGACCGACGTAAAAACACTATGGGGCGGTCACTAACGGGTTAATGTATTCTCATTTAGATTGGTCATGAATGCCATCAACTAAGACATCGCTGTCCCACATCCTCCTTGCATACGCTATGACCATCGATTCCAATCAAGGAGAAGCTCCTGTCTTCTGTGTCCATGACGTCATTGGCTTCTCCTGGAGTGGACTCCCCGGTCATAGAGTCTGCAATGCTGTGACCGGGGATTCTGCTTCAGGAGTTTCCCCTGATGTCACTGTCCATATATGGACAGAAACATCAAGCAGCGCTCCAGGAGCGGAATCCCCGGCCACACGGGGATTCCGCTCCTTCAGGGAGCTACAGTGTCGCTAGTAGACAGCAGGGCAGGGAGATACCTCCATGCTCTGCTATAGTGCCCCCATGTAGATAGCATCCCCCCCTTCCAGTAGAGATAGCGCCACTGTAGCTCCCTGAAGGAGCGGAAACCCTGTGTGGCCGGGGATTCCGCTCCTGGAGCGCTGCTTGATGCATCTTTCCATATATGGACAGTGACATCAGGGAAAACTCCTGTCCTGGGATACCTCCCTGCTCTGCTATAGTGCCGTCGCTACCGCTATAGCAGCCGCAGCAGCTGCTAGCGGCGCCACCGCCCTCATGCCTGGTGTCACCGCTAGCAGCCGCTATGGCTGCTACAGTGGTAGCGACGGCCAATAAGTGATTAAGCGCCCGGGTGGAAAGGCGACTGCAGTTAGTGTGTGTATCCCCGCTGGTAGTTGCAACGGCGCGGGGATAAACACACCCGCTGGCGCCCCTCTTGCAGTGTGGCGGCTGGCGCCCTGTGTGACCGCACTGGTCGAACATAGCTAAGGCCGGCCATGCTTGAGGCCTTATCTTGACTTTTTCAATGACTTTTCAATGGATTTTGTTGTGTGATATCACGCTGCAACAAATGATATTTTATTTCACATATAGCGAAAGGTAGTAATCCAAAAATAGGTTTTTAACGTTTCGGTCTATGCATTCGAACTTCTTCAGACACGGATTATGACCGTAGATAAGGATATGCGGCGCTTGTGACCTCGGTCGCTGTAAGGTAATTGCGCCATTACTTTTGGATTACTATTTTTCACTATATCTGAAATAAAATATCACTTATTGCATAATACCTTGGAGTGCTGAGTTCCCATGTTTTATACATTGGCGTGGAAACCTACTCATGGACCCTTGAAACACGGAGTGCTGTGGGATCAAGAAAGTATCACGCTGCAACAAGATATCAGAGTCAAGTTAAAGATGGCTACATCTGTATAACAGTATAAAATCCATCTAGTAACAGATTACACATTTCATACATTACATGTTCTTAGTCGTAGCCCCTATAATCACACATGTATCTTTCTTCCATGTTTATAAAACAGCAGCCCCATGTAACGCCTATATCCAGTGTATATACAGACAGTCTATCAAAGCAGTAGGAGATAATCGATGATGTAACTGATACTGCAGCCGCTTGAGATGTCACTGATGATAAAAACACCGAAAAAGGCCATACTTACAAATGGACAGAGCCAGGTCAGAAATGCTGATGAAAGGGCGAGCAGGTGCTTTAAATAATAATAGCCACTCCCACTAGTCTTGAGGGGAGTGGTGTGTGGTGCATGGGATGTGTAGTAAGAAATAATAAATGAATAGTGTGTGTGCAAGTGTAATACTATAAGTGAAATATAAGGGGCAGTAATGAGTAAAGTGCCTCAATAGAAATAAATGGATAATGGGGTGCAAGTGAGTGAAACATGGAGGGATAGTGTGTACGTCATGAGGCACAACGTGTATAGCCAGGTAGAAGCCTATTTGTGACGCCTTGATAATTGATAGAGCGGGCTACCCTGCTTGCTATGCCAAACAACAACACACCATGCTCTCCCAGCATCAAAGACCCGGCTGTGTCCAAGAGAAGCGAATATACATAATAATGAAAAATACCTGGGGTATTGGTAATCATTTTGGCCAAAAGGACGCAAGCTCGCAATCCACGACAAGGATCCCCAGACTTGCGAGTCCCTAACTCCTAAACTGGAACAGAACGCTCCTGATGCACAAACAGAACCGATAAAAACACAGGGACATATACAAAAACACCGAAAAAGGCCATACTTACAAATGGACACAGCCAGGTCAGAAATGTATAACAGTATAAAATCCATCTAGTAACAGATTACACGTTTCATACATTACATGTTCTTAGTCGTAGCCCCTATAATCACACATGTATCTTTCTTCCATGTTTATAAAACAGCAGCCCCATGTAACGCCTATATCCAGTGTATATACAGACAGTCTATCCAAGCAGTAGGAGATAATCGATGATGTAACTGATACTGCAGCCGCTTGAGATGTCACTGATGATGTCATAGACAGTACTAGTCATTAGGTTCTATGTTCAGCTGGATTACACTCACTTTGCACTTGATATTGGATCAGTGTGTATCCTACAGCTCACGATTTTTTGACTTTTTCTACAATTTCTGGCAATGACATTTGGACCAGGACTGTGATTGACTGTGTGATTGACAGGTAAGATGCAGCATTTTATCATTAATTCTACATGTTACTGGATACATGAAGTATATATACGCTCTAGAAATCTCATATAAGGCCAGATTCACACTGGACATTACTGCAGCAATTTCCAACCACACCAACACCTCACCACAACTATATGGTTGTAGAAGTATTTTTTTCTGGTGATTGTCGGGAGTTGCTGTTGCTTTTTTTTAGACAAACAGTTCAAGTTCCAGTAAAATGTTTCTATTAATGCAACTAACAACTGAACATTTTACATTCAGATTTCAATGTTTCATATTTTCTCATTAAAGTTACAACTTAGTACAACAGAGTATGTTCACACAGCCTATTTTCAGCCGTTTTCCTGGCCGTAAACACCCCAAAAAACAGCCGAAAATACGGAGGCTGGACGCCTCCAAACATCTGCCCATTGATTTTGATGGAAAAAACGGGGGTTTCGATGGTGCGTTTTACGTGGGCGTTTGATAAAATGGTGTAAAAAAAATGCCCCGTAAAAAGTTTTTTTTATGCATTTTTAGCATCCAACAATTATAGGCCATGTCCCTAAACATTCTTAAACTATCAGCACTGATTGTATAGTATCAGACCATGGCCATGGACAAAAGGAAATAGCAGCACGCAGTTGTAAATTTAGTCTTACATTTCCAGGAGTAATAAAAGAGGAATGGCACAATGAAGCGCTCTATCATGGTCTCAGGTCCAGGTGTAGGAGGGCTGCTCAAAGAATAAGGAGAGCACCCAACTAATGCCCAGCATATAAAGTAGGAGAGTCCAAGGGAAGTGCCGAATATTTATTGTATCTCTACACAAGTCATGGACACCAGGGCCTGGGTGTGACTGCAACCTCTTCACCCCTATAGTTGTGTTCTCTGGGTTTACACTAATATTACAAAATGTGTTCAATGTCTGACTCGTCCTGTGATAGAAAATGAAATGTGTGAATGTAAATATATTATTATTAATTCTAGATATGGGGTTATTTTATGTTTATTCCATTATGTATTTTACAGACATTTATAACATCTGAATATGTGGCACCAGTGACAGCCGACATGCTAGGATATATACTGTATATATGTAAGTATTATAGCAAATAACAACCTATATAAATTCTATAATCTAATGTCACCCAGAATGTTCCTATAGAGACACATGACAAGACTGTGGGAACTAATTCCCCAATGTTGTTAAACCAGGGCCGGTCTTAGGGGTGTGCGAGCTGTGCGGTTACACTGGGTGCATCACCTGTCACTACTGAATGGGGCGCCACTGGTCGTTGATCTCTGGGGCACCCATTGCTTGAATACTCAATCCCACTCTTCATGTAAAAAAAAGTAAAGGGCACTGCTCAGGGTGCAGATACATTTCCTTGATAATGGATTACATTACAGTGTGGCAGACAATATCTGTCTGGGGGTGTTATTTGGGCACTGTATGATTGCATTATTTGAGTACTATATTCTACGCCATAAACTGAATTCACACGCTGCAGATTTGCTGTGCGGCAAAATTCAAAGGTGTTACAGGTGAATAGTTACAGTTTCAAAAACTCATCCACATGTAGCAAAAGTAAACGCTGGGAATTTTGCTGCAGCTCTATATTATTATTATTATTATAGACATGCTACATAAAGAGGATATTATGATATTAGTAATATATAAGGGACTTGTTATTTATGTAATTTCCTAATACATTGTTGGACTATGGAGGCAGTACACAGCGCACACAGTGTCTACATTACCGGTACTGCAGTCTGTGCGCCACATACAGGTCCGTCCACATGAAATTGCTGTGTACATGAGCCCCAGTGTATATTTCCTTCATTGTTGGGTTGTCTATACTGAGCATACGTCTGTCTGGAGAAATAAAACTACACAATTATTGTTTTTTCCAGAACACCTTAATATCGGCTGCCTGCTGCCAGGGGACTCTCTGAAGCAATATTTCATCTATGCAAGGTGTGTCTATTATTAGTTACTATGACACTTTTTGTATGTCCTGGGTCAGAATGCCCCTTTTGTATGGCCCCACAGTAATGAAGCCCCTTTTGTAAGCCCCCACTGAGTCCTTTTATTCCCTATATTAATAGTGCCCACTTTGGACATATAAAATAAAAAATTATACTCACCTAATAGACGACCAACCGGGTCAGACGTTCCGCTTACTACGAAATCAGCGGCCTGGCGCAGACGGCGTGATTCAGTGACGTCATCCTGCTGGGCCGCTGACATCATTAGTTTACTCCCGGTGCCTCATTGGTTACAGGCCTGAACTAGGCCATGGCCTATGAAATCATACGGCAGAGCAGGAACCCAATGGCTCCCTGTGCCGTTATTGTTTCTCCAAATTTCAGGGGCGTATGGAGCCCTGGAGCAGTGGGCCACCCCAAAGCCCTGAACCCCAGGCGTTCACCCTATTTACCCCTTTGGTAATCTAACACTGGTTGAGGACTCTACTCTGTTCTAGATGAAAATATTGCCATTGATTGAGATTTGTCCTAATACATTGTCTTTCTTTCTCCTAGAATTAATTCTTCATAAGAGTTAATGATAACCACATGTCCCAGGAGACCAGATCAAAGATTAAGCAAAGCCCTCCACCTCACCTCACATAATGTTCTACATTCAGCCGGATGTATTCAGTAGGAGAGTCCAAGGTCAGTGTATTTTATTAACTGCATCTCTACACGATCGCACAGGGCGCATTACTGGTCAATACTGAAGAGGGCACAACCACCATAGATGGCCTGAGCACTCTCAACTTGCACTCCCGATCCGACATTTAGGGCACAAACCTATAATATAAAAAAACAGAAAGATACAATCCCTAATTTATTGACTAGGTGATGTTATTTGGGCACTGTGTGATTAAATTATTATCTGTTAAAATCCATCTTGTGTGTTGAATGCAGGGAACTTTGGCACGCACTGCCGTTGCTTAGCAACGGATCCGTGATAAACGGGCGGCACACGGATGTCGTCCGTGTGCCGTTTGGTTTATTGGACGGACGCATAGATTTCGATGGGCCCCACGGTCACTGAACGATGGACAAAAGTAGGACATGCACTTATTTTGACGGAATGGACGAACAGAACCGTCAAAACAACTGAAGTGTGCCTGGCCCCATAGAAATGAATGTGTCAGGGTGTTATTAGTTACAAAATCAGATAGCACCCTGAATAAATTACTGAAGTGGGCATAAGGGCTTTTAACTGAAGTGGGCATGATGCCTAAGGCCTCATGCCCACTTCAGTTATTTTCTTCAGGGTGCTATCCGTTTTTTTAACTGATAGCACCCTGACACATTAATTTCTATGGGGCCATGCACACTTCAGTTGTTTTGACGGTTTCGTTCGTCTGTTCCGTCAAAAGTAGTGCATGTCCTAGTTTTGTCCGTCGTTCAGTGACCGTGGGGCCCATTGAAGTCTATGGGCCCGTCAAAAAAACGGACTGCACACGACGGACTCTCTATTCTCTCTACTCCAGTCCAAAAGACTCCACAAAAGACAAATTAGAAGTTTTCCATTAACCCCTTAAGGACGCAGCCTAGTTTTGGCCTTAAGGCTCAGAGCTCATTTTTCAAATCTGACATATTTCACTTTATGTGGTAATAACGTCGGAATGCTTAAACCTACCCAAGCGATTCTGAGATTGTTTTCTCGTGACACATTGGGCTTCATGTTCGTGGTAAAATTTGGTCGATATATTCAGTGTTTATTGGTGAAAAATTGCAAAATTTAGAGAAAATTTTGAAAAAATTGCATTTTTCAGAATTTAAATGCATCTGATTGTAAAACAGACGGTTATACCACCCAAAATAGTTACTAGTTCACATTTCCCATATGTCTACTTTAGATTGGCATCGTTTTTTGAACATTCTTTTATTTTTCTTGGACGTTACAAGGCTTAGAACATAAACAGCAATTTCTCATATTCTTAAGAAAATTTCAAAAGCCTTTTTTTTAAGGTACCTCTTGAGTTCTGAAGTGGCTTTGTGGGGCCTATGTATTAGAAACCCTGATAAAACACCCCATTTTAAAAACTAGACCCCTCAAAGTATTCAAAACAGCAGTTAGAAAGTTTTTTTAACCCTTCAGGCATTTCACAGGAATTAAAGCAAAGTGGAGGTGAAATTTGCAAATTTAATTTTTCTTGCTGAATTTCAATTTTATTCATTTTTTTTTCTGTAACACAGAAGGTTTTACCAGAGAAACACTACTAAATATGTATTGTCCAGATTCTGCAGTTTTTAGAAATGTCCCACATGTGGCCCTACTGCGCTCGTGGACTAAAACACAAGCCCTAGAAGCAAAGAGGCACCTAGTGCATTTTGAGTCCTCTTTTTTTATTAGAATATATTTTAGACAGCATGCCAGGTTTGAAGAGGTGTTGAGGTGTCAAAACAGTAGGAATCCCCCAATAGTGACCCCATTTTGGAAACTATACCCCTCAAGGAATTAATTTAGGGTTGTTGTTACCATTTTGACCGCACAGTTTTTTCACAGCACGTATTTGAATTGGGCTCTGAAATGAAAAAAATTTCATTTTTTCCAATAAAATGTCATTTGTGATCAAAATTTCTTATTTTCACAGGGAACAAAATACTCAATTTTGTTGCCCAATTTCTCCTGAGTGCATCAATACCCCATTTGTGGCAATAAACTGCCGTTTGGGCCCATGGGAGGCCTCAGAAGGGAAGGAGCGCTGTGTGTTCTTTGGAGTACAGATTTTGCTGGTTTGGTTTTCGGGTGCCATGTCGCATTTGCAGAGCCTCAGAGGTATCAAAGCAATGGAAACCCACCAGATGTGACCCCATTTTGGAAACTACACCCCTCAAGGAATTCATTTATGGGTAATGTGACCATTTAGACTCCATAGTTTCTTCACAGAACTTATTTGAATTGGGCTGGGAATTAAAAAAAATATATATTTTTTCCAATAATATGTAATTTTAGCTCAAAAATTCTTATTTTCACAAGAAATAAAATACTCCATTTTGTTGCCCAATTTGTCCTGAGTGCGGCAATACCCCATTTGTGGTGATAAACTGCCGTTTGGGCCCATGGGAGGGCTCAGAAGGAAAGGAGCGCTGTGTGTTCTTTGGAGTACAGATTTTGCTGGATTGGTTTTCGGGTGCCATGTCGCATTTGCAGAGCCCCAGAGCTATCAAAGCAATAGAAACCAATCACAAATAACCCCATTTTGGAAACTACACCCCTCAAGGAATTCATTTATGGGTGTTGTGACCATTTTGACCCCATAGTTTTTTCACAGAACTTATTTGAATTGGGCTGGGAATGAAAACAAAATTATTTTTTTCAAATAATATGTAGTTTTGGCTGAAAATTTCTTATTTTCACAAGAAACAAAATACCCCATTCTGTTGCGCAATTTGTTCTGAGTGCCGCAATACCCCATTTGTTGTGATAAACTGCCGTTTGGGCCCATGGGAGGGCTCAGAAGGAAAGGACCACCATTTGGCCTACTGGGGATTTTCTGGTGCGAAGTCATGTATGCAGAAACCCCTGAGGTACCAGTACAGTTGAAACCCGCAAGAAGTGACCCCGTTTTAAAAACTACACCCTTAAGGCATTCATCTAGAGATGTAGTGAGCATTTTGACCGGAGACCTACACCCCATAAACTGTAATGTGGGTTCTCCCGGGTATGGCAATACCCTACATGTGGCTGTTATCAGCTGCCTGGGCACACAGCAGGGCCCAGAGGGGAAAGACGAGGGGGGATAAGCTGTGCGGAGTGCATCAGGGTAAGTAAAATTGGGGTAAATTATAAACCAAGGGATGTATGATAAATTTTAAAACACTTTCATACAGAGCTCTGGTTATTCGGGACACGTGTCACATTGATATATTGTGTCCTTCCTTATCCCCCTCTTATAGCAGACTCTGCACCTCTTTTGACTTTTTCCCTTCTTGCCAGTTTGGGGAACTTCTCCTGGAAAGTGTTGCCCTGGTACGATGCGTGTGGGCTCGCTTCCAGAAGTACTGGGTGCCCACCCCTTCTTGGTCCCTAAAGATTAGGTTCTTGATAATCACCTGCATTGTACAATGCCATCTGTATGATGTGCCCGGCCAGCTTCTTATACCACACTGCATGGCGCTGTAGGGCTTCAGGGCTTGATCTTACAAGTCCATCCCTCCCATGTACCTATTGTAGTCTAGGATGCAGTCTGGTTTGGGGGTGGCCTTTCCTTCATATATCCTAAACCTGTAGGTATACCCGGATGCACTCTCACAGCTTATACATCTTCACGCCATACCTTGCCCTCTTACCCGGCAGGTACTCGCGGAATTGAACCCTCCCTTTAAAATGTACCAGGGACTCATCAATAGAATCACACTTCTCGGGGGTGTATGCTTGGGAAAACCGGGCACTGGAACGGTCTAATAGGGGTCTCCGTTTATACAAACGGTCAAAACTGGGGTCATCTCGGGGTGGGCACGGCTCATTATCAGTATAATGTGAGAAGCGAAGTATTGCCTCATTTATTTATTTTTTTAGGTTCCAGTTCAGTTCTGCAGTTGCTTTGAGGGGCCCATATATTAGAAACCCCTATCAAATACCCCATTTTAGAAACTAGACCCCTCAAAGTATTCACAACAGCATGTAGAAAGTTTATGAACCCTTTAGGTGTTACACAAAAATTTAGAGCAAAGTAGAGGTGAAATTTACATTTTTTTTTGTCAGAAAATCCTCTTTATACCATTTTTTTTATAACACAAAAGGATTTATCAGTGAAACGCAACTTAATACGTATTGCCCAGATTCTGCAGTTTTGAGAAATATCCCACATGTGGCCCTCGGGCGGTAATGGACGGAAGCATCGGCCTCAGAAGCAAAGGAGCACCTAGTGGATTATGAGGCCTCTTTTTTATTAGGCACCATGTCCGGTTTGAAGAGGTCTTGTGGTGCCAAAACATTGGGAACCCCCCAAAAGTGACCCCAATTTGGAAACTAGACCCCTTGAGGAATCCATTGCAGTTTTCTTGGGGTGCATGCGGCTTTTTGATCAGTTTTTATTCTATTTTTAGTTGGCGTGGTGACTAAAAAACAGGAATTGTACTATTGTTTTTTTTTTCGTTTTTTTTTACAGCGTTCACCGTGCGCTATAAATGACATATTCACTTTATTCTGCGGGGCGATACGATTACGGCGATACCAGATGTTTATAGTTTTTTTTTATGTCTTATGGCGTTTGCACAATAAAATACGTTTTGTAAACAATCATTCACTTTTTGTGTTACCTTATTCTAAGAGGCAGAACTTTTTTATTTTTTAATCAATAAAGCCGTGCGAGGACTTATTTTTTGCGTAACGAGCTGTAGTTTCGATCAGCACCATTTTTAGGTACATGCGACTTTTTGATCTCTTTTTATTCCATTTTTTGGGAGGTGAAGTGACCAAAGAATTGTGATTGTGGTTCGGTTTATTATTATTTTATTTTACGGCGTTCACCGTGCGGGATAAATAATGAAATAATTTTGTAGTTCAGGCCGTTACGGACGCGGCGATACCAATTATGTATAGTTTATTTGTTTGTTTATATATTTTTATTAATAATAAATGACTGATAAGGGAAAAAGGGGGATTTTTACTTTTATTACTTTTAAATCTTTTATTTTCTTATTTTTACACATCTTTTTTTAACTTTTTTTTAACTTTATTACTTTGTCCCACTAGGGGACATGAGGGCAGGAGGCCCTGATCGCTATTCTAATACACTGCACTACATGCGTAGTGCAGTGTATTAGAACTGTCAGCTACTCACTGACAGCAAGCATAGTGGGTCCTGACGTTGTCAGGACCCACTAGGCTTCCGTCTATGGCATCGCCGGACGCCATTGTTTGGTGTCCGGTTGCCATAGTCACCATCGCCGGCCGCTATCGTGTAGCAGGCCGGCGATGGCAGCTTAACCCCTAAAAAGCCGCGATCTCTATAGAACGCGGCTTTTAAGGGGTTAATCAGCGGGGACACAGCGATCGGTCCCCGCTGTAGGAGCTGTGACAGCTGCTGAACAAGACAGCAGCGTCACAGCTCCTGTATGTGTCGGGAGGACGGCCGAAACGGCCGTTACTCCCGAGACGTACTATTACGGCATGGAGCGCGAACGATACAGCTGCCATGACGTAATAGTACGTCAAGGAGCGGGAAGGGGTTAAGGATAAGATTATATAGGAGAATAACGATAAGCTCCTGGTCCCTGATACAAAATCTATACCAGGGTCCTCCAACTATTATGTGCCATTATACTGCTGGTGTTATTTATGTGGCAGGGGGGCATTGGACTCGTCCTGTGATAGAAAATGAAATATGTGAAAGTAAATATATTATTATTCATTACAGATATGGGGTTATTTTATGTATGTGCATTAAACCCATTATGTATTTTACAGACATTTATAACATCTGAATATGTGGCACCAGTGACAGCCGACATGCTAGAAGATCCACTGTATATATGTAAGTATTATAGCAAATAACAACCTATAGAAATTCTATAATCTGATGTCATCCAGAATGTTCCTATAGAGACACATGACAAGACTGTGGGAACAAATTCTCCAAGGTTGTCAATAGGCAGATCATATATTTGTTGATATGATGAACCATACTAAGCGCACGTCATAATATCTTCACAGTTTATACTTTTTGTTCCAGAAACACTTAAGATCGGCTGCCTGCTGCCAGGGGGACTCTCTGAAGTAATATTTCATCTATATGCGGTATGTACATCATTAGTTACTATATACTGTACCCACCAGTAGCTCTGTACATTGAAAAAGTGATGAGCGGGCAAAATGCCAAGAAAAGCGTAGCAGTGGGGAACTTTGGATAGTTGTTAGGAATAGGCATAATGTAACTTAGGGGTATCTTTGTCCAAAATGCTGGCCACATTGGGACTGAACGTAGGTGTAAGGTAATTGGATGAGGGGACTTAGGGTAGTGTAGTGGGATTTTAGACAGCTTTGGTCTGCCAAGAACATTTGCAATGTGTCAAGGCCTGGTTAAAGTATCTACAATGGCTTCAAGAAGGGAGAGTAGTAACTAGGGGGCCCGTCAATGACCTCGATTTCACGGCGCCATAGGCTGGAATTTCAATAGGCCTAAATTATGCCTAATAGTTTGGTGTGAAACTGGAGGCGGCCGTACCACTACGATGCAATAGAAAAGGACTTAAGTGAGTTGAATTACACAGTCATGATCTGCAGGCATAGGTGATAATGGACACTGGCAGAATGTTTTTATATTTACAGCACTCAAGCGGAAAGCAATGGAAGGTGCCGGGATATTGCCACGTATAGAGCCCCCACAAGTCATGCAGCACAAGAACCTGGACTTGGGGTATACTGGATTGTTTGGAGCCGATGGCTGGAAGTAAGAAGTGTCCTGGCATCAAGGAAGCAAGGCAGGTATCCTCAATGGTATCATTCTAGCAAGAATTTGAGGGAACATGGCACAATGATGGGCCAAGTGCCAGGGTCCTTGCGCAGGGTCCCTGGGTCGGTGAGGGCAACACTATCCCAGGAGGGCCTCATAATCTCAACATGGGAGAGGGACACCTTGGGGGTTGCCAAAATGTTTATAACATGGGGTACTGGCACAATGTTTGGAATTACAGGAGCAGCGCATCTGGATGTAAAGAGAAGCAGAAGAAGGCAACAGTAGCTGGTTGAGTCTGATTCTGATCTGTCAGATGATTATGAGTGGTCTGATGTTGGGGAAAGAAGGGCTGATGGGCAAGACGTTTAAGGTGCTGAAAAAAAATGTTTAAGCAGGATAAAGTAAAAAGGTAAAAGCGGGGAGGCGTGATACCGAAAGCCAATCCTTTACTGGAAAGAGGGGGTAAAATTTGGGGCCAGGAAACATGTTTGTTGATTTCTACCTACACACACTTGTCCCAGTAAATGTTGGGAACGATAAGGGGGAAAGGCTTGTCTAGTTTTTGAGATGTGTATGGAAGCCGCTGCAGCTTAAAGAGGCTCTGTCACCACATTATAAGTGCCCTATCTCCTACATAAGGAGATGGGCGCTGTAATGTAGGTGACAGTAATGCTTTTTATTTAAATAAACAATCTTTTTTTACCACTTTATTAGCGTTTATAGATTTATGCTAATGAGTTGCTTAATGCCCAACTGGGCGTATTTTTACTTTAGACCAAGTGGGCGTTGTACAGGGGAGTGTATGACGCTAACCAATCAGCATCATGCACTCCTCTCCATTTATTTACACAGCGCATAGGGATCCTGTTAGAACCTTATGTGCTGTCTTATACTAACACATTAACAATACTGAAGTGTTTAGACAGTGAATAGACATTCCACAGGATGTCTATTCACAATGCCTGCACTTCGTTACTGTTTCTATGGTAGTTATAGCAGAGGAAGCGTGATCTCGTTGTAACCTGTCATTTACCGCGTAATCTTGCGATCTCTGCATGATACTGATTGGTCAGCGTCATACATTCCCCTGTACAACGCCCACTTGGTCTAAAGTAAAAATCCGAACATGATAAATTCGAAAACAATCTTTCATACAGAGCCCTGGTTTTTCGGGACACGTGTCCAAATTGGTATGTTGTGTCCTTCCTTATCCCTCTCTTTGAGCAGACTCTGCACCTCTTTTGACTTTTTCCCTTCTTGCCAGGTGGGGAACTTCTCCTGGAAAGTGTTGCCCTGGTACGATGCGTGTGGCCCCGCTTCCAGAAGTACTGGGTGCCCCCCCTTCTTGGTCCCTAAAGATTAGGTTCTTGATAACCACCTCTTGAAATTCCAGGAAAGTTCCCCTCTGGCCTGCACATCGACGTGGCACGTACGCATTGTACAATGCCATCTGTATGATGTGCACGGCCAGCTTCTTATACCACACCCTCGTTTTCCGCATGGCGCTGTAGGGTTTCAGGACTTGATCTAACAAGTCCACCCCTCCCATGCACCTATTGTAGTCCAGGATGCAGTCTGGTTTGGGCGTCTCTGTACTGCTACCTCGTACAGATACATGAGTACTGGTGTGGCCATGTATTGTTGTCAATACAAGGACAGCTCTCTTGTCCTTGTACTTGACACACAATATGTTGCTGCTAGAATGTGCCTTGCTCCCACCCCTTCTGAGTGTTTGCCCAAGCAGAGTCTTAGGGAGGCCTCTCAGATTTTTTTCTAGCAGTGCCGCATGCCGCAGGACTTTTGGAAGCGAGGCACTTGAAGAGTGGGACACTGGTATAAAAATTATCCAGGTAGAGGTGGTAACCCTGGTCCAGCAGTGGGTGCACCAAATCCCACACAATTAATGCATTAATTCTCAGTAAGGGGGGGCATTCTGGTGGCTGAATACTGTCCTTCCCTTCATATATCCTAAATTTGAAGGTTATCCGTATAATGTAGGAAGCAAAGTATTGCCTCATAACGCATCCTGGACCTGGCCATACTGTACATCGGGGTGTGGTATAAGATGTCCGTGCTCCAGTAGGTCCTAATGGACAGCTTTTTCAGAAGCCCCATGTTCAAGTGAAGTCCCCAGAACTTGCCCAACTCTGCTGCATATACAGGGGTCCACCTGTGGGATTGGGCATAAAATTATGTGGGGTTCTTAGTAATATACTGTTGGGCATATAAATTCGTCTGGGTGACCATAAGATCTATAAAGTCATCAGTGAAGAACTTGAAAAAGTCAATTTCAGTGAGCCCTGCCATATTAAATTTTATCCCTGAGCTGCCTGTGTACTCTGGGATTTGGGGCTCATAAATGTCTGGTGTGGGGGTCCAAATGGGGTCACTTCGCTCGGGGGCTTGAACTGCGGCGGGGTCATCTCACTCGGGGGCTTCAACTGTGGTGGTGGTCCTGGGGCGTCTCCTAGCGGGTTCCTCTTCTTCATCACTGGATGAGGAGGTGGATAAATAAAACAGAGTCTCACCATCCGACGACTCTGTGTCGGAGGCAAGAAATTAATATGCCTCTTCGGCACTAAATGTCCGTTGGGACATGTTTGATTGCTTCCCTAACTAGGAACAATAGGCTGCTACCTAAACCAGCCAAAAAAAATTGTTGTTTTTATAGAACGAGTGGGCTTCCCTGAGACTAAACCTAACTAGGGCGAGGGTTCCTAACACTAAACCTAACTAGATTTTATTTGAACTTCCCTGAGACTAAATCTAACTACGACGACTATTCCCTGACACTAAACCTAACTAGATTATTCCGAGCTTCCCTAACACTAAACCTAACTACGGTGATGGGTGCCTGACACTAAACCTATCTAGATTATTCCGAGCTTCCCTGACGCTAAACCTAACTACGGTGGTGGACCCCTAACGCTAGATCTAACTACGGTGACGGATTCCTGACGCTAAATTCCCTGACGCTATACCGAACTACGCTTTTTGACGGTTCCCTGACACTAACTAACCCTAATACTAAACTAACCAGTTAAATTGTCTAAATTAACTGTACTTTTTATTTTTTTATTTTTATATTTTTGTTTGTTTTATATGTTTTTTATAAAGAAAAAAAAGAAAAAAATAATCCCCAGGGACCAAGAAATTGGTCCTGAAGACTAAGAAGTGGTCAGTGATAGGTGATCACTGACCAAAAACGTGGGCGGAACCCAAGGAGGAAGTGTACAGGAATGGGTAGTGGATGGGTGAGGTGGGATGCCGAAAAAAATAGTTTTTTAGACTTTTTTTTAACCTTTTTTTTACTTTCTCTTCTCTCTCGCTTTCTCACAACCGCTCTGAACGCCTCACTATCTCCAACAGAGGCGTTCAGGGCGGGAGCGGCAGGATGTTATGTCAGGGTGAGGAAGTGAAGAGACCGATCACCCCTATTGGACAGTTACTCACTAACTGACCAATAGTGGCGATCGTGGAGGTGGGACCATCACAACAAGTCCCGGCGTATTGAGCTGTGATAGCCTTCTGTCGGAAACAGCAGCTGTCACAGCTCGTGCACGCGCCGGTGGAAAATGGCAATGCATTTTCCCTGCGACATACTATTCCGTCGCTGAGCCCGAACGTGTTGGTCAGCGCGACGGAATAGTACATCGCTAAGCGCGAAGGGGTTATGATCGATATAGGCCTCATAAGGCAGGATATGCAGGCCATGAGGGAACGTATGTCCCATGCTGAGGAACGCCTTTCCGACCTGGAAGATCGGATTGATCCTGTACCCAGGGTCTTAACAGCATTGGAAGAAGCTGCAGAATTATGGAAGCAGAAATCTGACGACTTGGAAAATCGTCTGCGCCGAAATAACATCAGAGTTTTGGGATTGCCTGAAAAAGCGTAAGGTCAAGATTCTATCGCCTTTATAGTTGCATGGCTGCATGAGCTGATCCTGATGCAGTGTTCTCTACTGCTTTCGAGGTGGAGAGAGCTCATAGAGTACCGGCACGACCCTTACGACCGGGATCACCCCCTACATCTATGCTGGCACGCTTATTGAATAGCAACGACCGGGACTTGATCCTTCGTCTGGCTCGCAAAAAGCAAGATATTAGATACAATGGAGCTGCAGTGTCTATATTCCCTGACTTCAGCGCGGAGTTACAGAAAAGTCGCGCTACTTTTATGTCGGTGAAAAGGAGGCTTAGCGATCTACAAATCCCATACTCCATGGCGTATCCTGCAAGGCTACGTATTGTGGATGGAGATTGGTCACTTTTCTTTGCAACCCTAAAAGATGCCGATGACAGGGTGAGTCACCAGAGCGGAACTGAGACTCTCTGCCGCATTCTGCGTTGATGCTATGCTGACCACTTTAAAGATGGCTGCGTGATTCCATGCGTCCTGCTGTTTTTTTTTCCCCTCTACATGTATCCTTGAACTTGCAATATGTATATATATCAGATGGACGCTACGCTGTATCTTTGACATATTGCTTCTTTCTGGCATACTCTGGATAATGAACACGGCTTTCCGTGGTTCAGATAACCGTCATACATGCCTTTTTCTTATGTCTTGATTAGATAGATACTAGGTATTAACTCATATACTAACACATGGGTTCTTGCCTCGTATATATGAAAAGCCACTATGGCGAAGGCAATGTGTCGTCACTGTTGATGCTTAATGGCTTTACTGAATGCTATATTAATATGTTACATGGTACATATGTTCCCCTTTTGTACCAAAGACCTGAAAGGTTTCATGTTTTAAGTCTTACATACCTACAATGGATCAGTTCGCAGTATAGCTATACGTATATCAGGGACTAGAAGAAAGGGAGGAATCCTCCAGCTCACCTGGTTGTAGACGTCACACTGTCTTTAGTGCCCGGGTCCTCGTGTCGGCACACGTAATGGATATAGCAATGAGAAGAAAGGAAGGATCCAGCGTTGAGACCAGGTGATCTGTTAAATTTGGAAACTTCTTCCAAGTTTTATTGACGACAAAGGGTGATTAAAATAGACATTCTGTGTTAGTTCAAAGTCCAAACGGCTAGTTTGAAGGGGAGAGGCGGGTGCCTACGCGTTTCAGACGTGGTCTGCGTCCTTAGTCATGGCTTTCTGTCCAACTCTGACTGGTGCAGGTAGATTTTGTATCCGGTCAGCCATGTGGAATTGATTGCGGTCCAAAGTAATTGTTCTGATGGAACGCTTCCCCATTTTGCATCCGGGAAGCTAATTGGATGAATCTGAGGGCAATAGCCGGACATCGCTGATCAGGTAAGATACATATTTTTTATAAATATAACTTATATTGTGACATTCTTATGATTGTAACATGGATCTTGCTATTTTGTTAGGCAGATGAGAGGACCAGTTGACAGAGTTTGTCTGATTGTGAACACGGTGTGTTAAAATGTATACATGTGAGAGGAAAGTGTGTGGTATAAAATAATTTAGTCATGTTTATACTGGAGATGGATAAGAATATTGATACAATGTATATGTATTATTGTACTTCTTTAGTTTAATTAATTAATTTATTTATTTGTTCCTTAGTATGTAGCAAGTGTTGAATTGAGTACAAATGGTACGTCCTTGGGTTTATTTCAGATTTGTATCGAGGGGTTCATGTCATATTATATGCTTTCATTATTCCTTAGAAATAGAGAATAATATTTATTATTTAATCCTGTAGTACTATTTGGAGAATTAAAATTGGACATGTTAATTTTGAGTGTAAATCAGAGCGTGTAAAAGATATATTGGATATATTGGATAGAATGGTCTTGTGCTGCACTTTTGCCCAGGGCAAATGGATTAAATAATAAATATTATTCTCTATTTCTAAGGAAATTAACCCAAGGACGTACCATTTGTACTCAATTCAACACTTGCTACATACTAAGGAACAAATAAATTAATTAATTAATTAAACTAAAGAAGTACAATAATACATATACATTGTATCAATATTCTTATCCATCTCCAGTATAAACATGACTAAATTATTTTATACCACACACTTTCCTCTCACATGTATACATTTTAACACACCGTGTTCACAATCAGACAAACTCTGTCAACTGGTCCTCTAAATGCCTAACAAAATAGCAAGATCCATGTTACAATGATAAGAATGTCACAATTAGAGATGAGCGAACTTTTCAAAAGTTCGGTTCGGCTAGTTCGCCGAATTTCACAAACAAGTTCGATTCGGACCGAACTGGTTCGGACCGAACCTGTCACTTCCGTGCGCCGAGCATGCTACTGTCCAGGGTGCTGATAGAGTTAATGGGCTGCACTAACTCTTTCAGCAACCTTGACAGTACATGCTCGGCGCGCGGAAAATAAAATTTGAATGTAATAAAAAAATAAAAATAATACGTTCGTACTTACTTTCCTCCTGTCCGGCCTCCAGCGATGAAGTTTCATCCCTTTCGCCGCTGCAGCCAATCACAGGCTGCAGCGGCGACATGGATGAAACGTCATCGCTGGAGGCTGGACAGGAGGAAAGTAAGTATGAACGTATTACTATTTTTTTTTGGCATGTGTGTATGTTGGCATGTATGTATGTATGTATGTTGGCATGTATGTATGTTGTCATGTATGTATGTATGTATGTATATATGTGCATGTATGTTGGCATGTATGTATATATGTGCATGTTTGTATGTATATTTGCATGTATATATTTGCATGTATGTTTGCATGTATGTATGTTTGCATGTATGTATGTTGTCATGTATGTATGTATATATGTGCATGTATGTTTGCATGTATGTTGGCATGTATGTATATATGTTCATGTTTGTATGTATATTTGCATGTATATATTTGCATGTATGTTTGCATGTGTGTATGTTTGCATGTATGTATGTTTGCATGTATGTATGTATGTTGTCATGTATGTGTATATTTGCATGTATATATTTGTATGTATGTATGTATGTATGTTTGTTTGCATGTATGTATGTTTGTTTGCATGAATGTATGTTTGCATGTATGTATGTATGTATGTATGTAGTCATGTATGTATGTTGTCATGTATGTATGTATATATGTGCATGCATGTATGTTTGCATGTATGTTGGCATGTATGTATACATGTGTATGTATATTTGCATGTATATATTTGCATGTATGTATGTTTGCATGAATGTATGTTTGTATGTATGTTTGCATGTATGTATGTTTGCATGTATGTATGTATGTATGTATGTATGTTGTCATGTATGTATGTATATATGTGCATGTATGTTGGCATGTATGTATATATGTGCATGTTTGTATGTATAATTGCATGTATGTGTGTATGTTTGCATGTATGTATGTTTGCATGTATGTTTGTATGTATGTTTGCATGTATGTATGTTGTCATGTATGTATGTATGTATGTTATCATGTATGTATGTATATATGTGCATGTATGTTTGTTTGCATGTTTTTATTTTTGCATGTATGTTTGCATGTATGTTTATATATATGTGCATGTATGTAATTATGTTTGCATGTATATTTGTGCATGCTTGTATGTATGTATCTTTGCATGTTTGTTTGTATGTATGTTTTCATGTGTGTGTGTATGCATGTATGTATGATAGTTTGCATGTATGTATGTATATATGTGTGTATGTTTGCATGTATATATGTGCATGCTTGTTTGTATATATGTATGTTTGCATGTATGTTTGTTTGTATATATGTCTGTATGGCCATGTATGATACTGTCTGCTGGCACCCTGTATCTAAGTCAACTTTGCGGCAGGCTTCTATACATGGTATAACAGTCAGTATCACACATTAAACTGAATCTAAGCCTACGACATGTTTTATTTCATTTTTTTTTTTTTACAGGTTTGGTGTTTGGACTACGTCGGTTACGAGGACTACTTCGATGACTGTTTTTTTTTCTACAATAAAATGGTTAATGAGGCTTGTGTTGGGGGTGCTTTATTTCAATAAAATATTTTATCTATATCTTTGTCTTTTCAAATTTTATTACTACCACTTTAGTAATGGCCGCTGTCAACATCCATTACTAAGGCGAGGCTTAGTGTTAGCCGGTGCAGAGGCTAACACTAACCACCATTATTACCCCGGTACCCACCACCACCAGGGGTGCCGGGAAGAGCCAGGTACGATCCAGTACCCGACCATCTGTTGTGATGGTCGGGCTCTGGGGCGGCCGCAGGCTGGTATTATGAGGCTGGGAAGGGCCAAAAACAGTGGACCTTCCCACCCTTGTAATGCTAGGCTGCTGCTGCTGCTGTGTTGTATCTGGCTGGTTATAAAAGTGGGGGGGACCCCACGTAATTTTTTAAAATAATTATTATTATTTTTTTTTTAAAAAAGACATGGTGTTCCACCCAATTTATCATAACCAGCCACAAACAACACAGTGTTATTAGCCTGGGAATGCCAGACTGCTGCGGCCTTGTTTATGGCTGATTATTAAAAATGTGGGGGACCCGACTATTGTTAAATTTGTTAAATTAAAAAAAAAAACGACGTGGTGTCCCCATTTTTATAACCAGCCCGATACAACACAGCAGCAGCCTAGCATTACAAGGGTGGGTAGGTCCACTGTTTTTGGCCTTTCCCAGCTCTTCCCGGCACCCCTGGTGGTGGTGGGTACCGGGGTAATAATGGGTGGTTAGTGCTAGCCTCTGCACCGGCTAACACTAAGTACCGCCTTAATAATGGACGCTGTCAATCAGCCAACTGCCATTATCTAGGCACTAATAAAGTTTAAAAAAAACACAAAGACAATTCTTTTTTATTGAAATAAGAAATCCCCAACAAAACCCTCGTTAACCATTTTATTAAAATTTGAAAAAACGTAGATCTACGCAGTAGTCCAACGAATCGAAGACGTAGTCCAATCGGTACATCAAAATCTGCAACAACATAAAAAAACAGTTATCAATGTGAACAATAACAATACTTCTACTCACCTACACACATATATACACGCACGCACACACAAACAAACAACCATACACAAACACACACATATACACAAACACACACATATACACAAATACACACATATATACACACACACATAAACACACACCCATATACACACATATACACAAACACACACATATACAAAAACACACACACACAAACATCTACACACAAACATATACACAAATACACCCATATATACACCCACATATACACAAACACACCCATATATATACAAACACACATAAACACACATATACACAAACACACATATAAAAACAAAAACAGACAAAGACACATACCCAAACACACACACTCTTTCTTTTAAATGCTGCTGGGGAACCCGCTCGATCCACTATATAAGGCTGCGCTATAGTGCAGCATTTAAAAGAAACAGGATCCTGACCTGTCCATAGAGTTTAAGGCAGCACAGAGTATTTCAGGAGATGAGCGTGCAGATTCAGTGCTGCTGTGAACTCTGCTCTTACCATTACGTAGCTCTCAGTCTGTTACCTCTCCTCCACTCCTGTCCTCAAGAACACCTTCACATGATTGGCAAGTCACCACGTAATGGTAAGAGCAGATTTCACAGGTGCACAGAGTATTTCAGGAGATGAGCGTGCGGATCTTGTGCGGGGTGGTGACTTGCCAATCATGTGAAGGTGTTATTGAGGACAGGAGTGGAGGAGAGGTAACAGACTGAGCTACGTAATGGTAAGAGCAGAGTTCACAGCAGCACAGAATCTGCACGCTCCTCTCCTGAAATATTCTGTGCTGCTGTGAACTCTGCTCTTACCATTACGTAGCTCTCAGTCTGTTACCTCTCCTCCACTCCTGTCCTCAAGAACACCTTCACATGATTGGCAAGTCACCACCGCGCACAAGATCCGCACGCTCATCTCCTGAAATACTCTGTGCTGCTGTGAACTCTGCTCTTACCGTTACGTGGTGACTTGCCAATCATGAAGGTGTTATTGAGGACAGTAGTGGAGGAGAGGTAACAGACTGAGAGCTACGTAATGGTAAGAGCAGAGTTCACAGCAGCACTGAATCTGCACGCTCATCTCCTGAAATACTCTGTGCTGCCTTAAACTCTGTGGACAGGTCA
The DNA here is from genome assembly GCF_050947455.1 of Rhinoderma darwinii. Taxonomy (NCBI): domain Eukaryota; kingdom Metazoa; phylum Chordata; class Amphibia; order Anura; family Rhinodermatidae; genus Rhinoderma; species Rhinoderma darwinii. Next base: position 75,877,482 of record NC_134690.1, read on the forward strand.
GGATCCTGTTTCTTTTAAATGCTGCACTGTAGCGCAGCCTTATATAGTGGATCGAGTGGGTTCCCTAGCAGCATTTAAAAGAAACAGGATCCTGACCTGTCCACAGAGTTTAAGGCAGCACAGAGTATTTCAGCAGATGAGCATGGCCGGCCACAGGCAGCCGGTCGTTTTTCAGAGCCGTGCTCCCATTATGCACACGACCGTAAAAACACCCGTTATTGCGGGTCGTAATTACGACCCGCATTAACGGGCTCATAGACTTCTGTTACCCACGGGTACCTTCCTGTTTTCTCACGGGAAGGTGCCCGTGCCGTTAAAAAAATAGAACATGTTCTATTTTTCTATTTTACGGGCTGTGCTGCTATAATTAGGGTATGTTCACACGACAGCATCCGTAACGGCTGAAATTACGGGGATGTTTCCGCCTGAAAACATCCCCGTAATTTCAGCTGTAACGGCATGTGCAGGCGCTTGAACGCCGCGTCCATTACGGACGTAATTGGCACTGCTATTCATTGGAGTAAATGAATAACGGGTCCAATTACGGCCAAAGAAGTGACCGGTCACTTCTTTGACGCGGGCGTCTATTTACGCGCCGTCATTTGACAGCGGCGCGTAAATATACGCCTCGTGTGAACAGACAAACATCTGCCCATTGCTTTCAATGGGCAGATGTTTGTCAACGCTATTGAGGCGCTATTTTCGGGCGTAATTCGGGGCAAAAACGCCCGAATTACGTCCGTAATTAGTGCGTGTGAACACACCCTTATAATGACAGCACGGCTCGCAAAAGCGGCCGGCTGCCCGTGGCCGGCCGTGCTTGTAATTACGAGTCGTAATTACGAGCACAGCCCGTAAAATAAAAAAATAGAACATGTTATATCTTTTTAACGGCACGGGCACCTTCCCGTGAGAAAACGGGAAGGTACCCGTGGCTAACAGAAGTCTATGGGCCCGCTATTTCGGGTCGTAATTACGTCCCGTAATAACGGGTGTTTTTACGGTCGTGTGCATGAGGCCCCGTAATGACGGGTGACTACATGTGTGCACCCGTCATTACGGCAGCGTTGCTAGGCGACGTCAGTAAATAGTCACTCTCCAGGGTGCTGAAAGAGTTAACTGATCGGCAGTAACTGTTTCAGCACCCTGGACAGTGACTACCGATCACAATATAGAGTACCTGTAAAAAAAAAAAAAAGACGTTCATACTTACCGGGAACTCCCTGCTTCCTCCAGTCCGGTCTTCTGGCCGTTGCCTTGGTGACGCGTCCCTCGCGACATCCGGCCCGACATTCCTTGATGACGATGCAGCCCATGTGAGCGCTGCAGCCAATCACGGGCTGCAGAGGCCTCTGCAGCCAATCACAGGCTGCAGAGGCCTCTGCAGCCAATCACAGGCTGCCGCGTCAGAAAAGAAGGTTGGACTGGGGGAAGAAGAGGGACTCGTCACCAAGACAACGACCGGGTACGTATGAAATGCTTTTTATTTTATTTTTAATCAGGAGCCTCTTTTCTCTATCAGTGATTGATAGAGATAAGTGGCTGCCGGTTTGTATAATATTTTTGACCGGGTTCGGTCAAAACGGGTTCGGCCGAACCCGGTGAAGTTCGGATTCGCTGCAAACCGAACTTTTCCGGAAGTTCGGACCGAAACCGGGTTCGGTTGTCCCGGTTCACTCATCTCTAGTCACAATATAACACTTTTTTCACCATACTACGCAGTGCTGCCTATTTTTTGAAGTCTAGTCACAATATAAATTATATTTAGAAATAACCGGAAAGAGGAAGCAGAGCCAGAAGCAAGTAAGGAAGGCCAGCAGGAAGGTTAACAATAATTTTGCAGTTTTTAATTTGTTTGTTTTTTTGTACTGAATGGTTGCTTTTTAACCAGTAAGCAGCAGCTCCAATGTGCGTCTAGCTGTGGTGTATTTACGTTGCTCAGCGGTCTCATGCTGCAATCTAGCACATCTTGATGTCACGCTCACAACGTCATAAGCGTTAACTCTAATGTTTAAAATTCTATAGAACTAATGACGAAGCTCTTTATAATGTTTATATATATTTATTTTTTCTTTTACTTAATAATTTTTATTATTGCTAAATGTCCAAAGCGCTGAAGAGCGATCCCAGTGACACCAACTGCTGTGTCTGGATAGGGCAGAGGGAGCGGCTCAGCTTCAGTGTGTGGTAAGCACTTGTGAGCCTGATGCCCCCCTGCTGTAGAGAAGACTGCAAAGGTAAGTGTAAAATTAATAAATGGGTTACATATAGAACTAGAATAATATTTACACACAGGGGTGTAACTACATTGTGCTGGGCCCCATGCCACACTTTTGAATAGCCTCATCCACCTTAAGCATGGACCCCAGAACAGACATAAAAATGTAAACTGATGTACTCCCCACTACTCGCTCCTCTTGCCTTCATGGCCTGGTACACAAGGCCCACTGCCACATCCGGCCGGGCAGCATTAGTAAATTATATAAGACGCAGCATACACCATCCTAACGCTTCGTTAAATCCAATTTTAAGTGGGGCTCGCCCATTCCAGGTCGACCCACCCCGCCCCCCGGTGACCACAATTGTTATGCCACTGTTTTAACAACCTTTTTCTCCTTTGCTCTTATGCATCTATTTTTGATCATAGATGGGGTTTTAAGATTGTACCAAAACAAATCCTGTATCTTCTATTTTGTTTAAGTGAACCTGTTGGCCTGTTAATGTTGCCCTAGCTGCGGGCAGTATGATATAGTGACAGGTGATTAAACTAAACTATGTGTTACTCTAAAGTGCTGTGACATTTTAGAGAAATCATAGCTTTAGCACTGGCATGTGTCCATTGTTAGGGCAGCATGAGTGTGCTAAAAGGTTCCTTTTAAAGGGGTTTTCCAGTCCTTAAAAATTGATGGCCTATCCTCAAGATAGGCCATCAATAGCTTTAGGGTCGGTCCGAACGGTGCTTCCCATACATTTCTTCTTGCTCACTGTGAATCGTCGACACGGATATAGCGTTGATTCACAGTATTGCAGCCCTCTCCCAATGTGTGAAGGCTGCAATACTTTGAATTGCACTACATCTGTGTCGACGATTCTCAGAGAGCAAGTAGAAATGAAGGGGAAGCAGCGCTCGTACAAGCGCTGCACTCCCTTCAAAACAGCTGATCGGCGGGGGTCCCGGTATTTGGACCCCGACCCATCAGCTATTGATGGTCTATCCTTCCGGTACCATCGGCAAGATGGCGCCGGCTCAGCTTCCAGCTCAGACGCTGAGCCGGCGTCATCAGCAGTCTGGTTGTGTGTTGCCGTTGTTTGACCTGCCCCGTTCCCGCCCCCTATAGCGCACTGCGCATGTCCGGGATCCCTGTACGCGTCGGGGACCCGGATGTGCGCTACAGCGCTGGGGGCTGGAAGTGGGACATGCCTCACTTCCGGTTTCGGCAACAGACATGCGCCGGAATCTCAGTGCACAGAGAAAACGAGCAAGTACACCTGGGTCTGATCCTAGTTAAAGCTTGACTGCATTTAGACACTATGCACTCCTTGAGGAAGCACACCGCAAAATGCGCGTTGGGGTCCTTTGCATGGTATCCTGACTTCCATGAGCACTAATATGGGTAAGGTTTTTTGAAGGGGAGGGGGGGATACTATCCATCTGTGACCTACTGTCTCTTTCATATAAGTGTTTGAAATTTATTTGACTACTATGTCCATAACTAATTGATATTATATGATGATTCAGTGTTCACCGATTTTCCCACCACCCATCCTCCATACTCCTTTTTAGGATATATTACATATTCCCATAAATGATACAGGGAGTCCGCCTCCCATGTTTACTGGAACACTATAGAGTCTTCTTGTCCTTTTTGTACCTTTTTTAAATGGTTTATCCAAATTTATGTGATCAATAAAGATTGTTATTTTTTATACATATATGGCTTCTATGCTCCGTCCTGTCTCTTTTGTTTAAATGTTTTTTAATTCACAGCCCAATTCAAATAAATTTTGTGAAAAAACTGTGGGGTCTAAATGGTCACAACACCCATAAAATAATTCCTTGAGGGGTTTAGTTTCCAAAATGGGATCACTTCTGGTGGGTTTCCATTGCTTTGATACCTCTGGGGCTCTGCAAATGCAACATGGCAACCGAAAACCGATAAAGGAAAATCTGGACTTCAAAGAACACATAGCGCTCCTTTCCTTCTGAGCCCTCCCATGGGCACAAACAGCAGTTTATAGCCACCAATGTGGTATTGCCGAACTCAGGACAAATTGGGCAACAAAATGAGATAGTTTATTCTTGTGAAAACAAGAAATTTTGAGCCAAAACTACATCTTATTGGAAAACATTTCATTTTTTTTAAAATTCCCAGCCCAATTCAAATAAATTCTGTGAAAAAACTGTGGGGTCTAAATGGTCACAACACCCATAAATGTATTCCTTGAGGGGTCTAGTTTTCAAAATTGGGTCACTTCTGGTGGCTTTCCATTGCTTTGATACCTCTGGGGTTCTGCAAATGCGACATGGCACCCGAAAACCAATCCTTCAAAATCTGCACTCCAAAGAACACACAGCGCTCTTTCTCTTCTGAGGCCTACCATGGGCCCAAATGGCAGTTTATCACCACAAATGGGGTATTGCACTCAGGAGAAATTGGGCAACAAAATGGGGTATTGTAATGTCGGGGTAGGGAGACAGACAGGTGAGCCCTAATCTACCCGCCACTCAGTCCCCGCCTACTTGCAACGACCCGCCGTAGGTGATGGGGTACAACTGGGCGACGGTCCCTACACTCAATAGGTGCATGACAGACAAACAGACAAGGGTACAAAGAAGCCGGGGATTATACCTGGAGGCAAAACACAAGCAGGATCTTCCTCCGAAGGAGGGCTGGCCATGAAGCTACGCGGCAGTGCATCAGCCTTAATATTTTTAGACCCAGCCCTATAGGTGACCAAAAAGTTGAATCTGGTAAAAAATAATGCCCATCGAGCTTGTCTCGGGTTTAGCCTCCGGGCAGATTCTAGGAAAACCAGATTCTTGTGGTCGGTAAGGACCGTTACCTGGTGCCTAGCCCCCTCCAGGTAGTGGCGCCGCTCATCAAATGCCAATTTAATGGCTAAGAGTTTGCGGTTGCCAATATCATAGTTACTCTCAGTGGGCGAAAACTTCCTGGAGAAGTAGGCACAGGGACAGAGATGGGTGAGGGACCTGGTACCCTGGGACAAGACAGCCCCCACTCCCACCTCGGACGCGTCAACCTCCATGATAAATGACTCCATTTGGTTGGGCTGAACCAGCACAGGGGCCGAGATAAAGCACTTCTTAAGGACCTCAAAAGCCTGGACAGCCTCAGGAGGCCAGTGGAGGAGATCAGCACCTTTGCGAGTGAGATCCGTAAGAGGCTTAGCGATGACCGAGAAGTTAGCAATAAATCTCCTGTAATAATTAGCGAACCCCAGGAAGCACTGTAACGCCTTCAGGGAGGCAGGTTGGACCCATTCCACCACAGCCTGAACCTTGGCGGGGTCCATGCGGAATTCATGAGTGAGGATTTGACCCAAAAATGGTATCTCCTGTACCCCAAACACACATTTTTCGGTCTTAGCAAACAGTTTGTTTTCCCGAAGGGCCTGGAGCACCTTCCTGACATGCTCAATGTGGGAGGACCAGTCCTTGGAAAACACAAATATGTCATCAAGGTACACTACAAGAAATACCCCCAGGTAGTCTCTTAAAATCTCATTTATGAAATTCTAAAAGACCGCGGGAGCATTACACAACCCAAAGGGCATGACGAGGTATTCGAAATGACCTTCGGGCGTGTTAAACGCAGTCTTCCACTCATCCCCCTCTTTGATGCGGATAAGGTTATAAGCCCCCCGTAGATCAAACTTAGAGAACCATTGGGCCCTCTGAACCTTATTGAAGAGATCAGGAATCAAAGGAAGGGGATACTGGTTCCTTACAGTGACCTTATTCAAGTTTCGGTAGTCAATGCATGGCCTAATACCACCATCCTTCTTCCCTACGAAGAAGAAGCCAGCACCTACCGGAGAAGTAGAGGGGCGAATGTAACCCTTGGCCAGGCATTCCTGGATATACTCTCTCATGGCTTCACGTTCGGGACAAGAGAGATTAAATATCCTACCCTTAGGGAGCTTAGCTCCTGGTACCAAATTAATTGCGCAATCGTATTCTCTATGAGGAGAATGGGAAGTTGCCCACGGGAACACCGTGAGCAACAAGCGAGGTGAACGAGCCGAGTCAAACCAGGAGATGAGCGAGGTACAAAAACGCAGAGCAGAAGAGTGGTCAGTAAAGCCAAGGTTAATAACAAGCAGAGGGTCAGTAGTTCAAAAAGCTGCAGCAGGGTCAGGAAACCAGCAGAGAAGAATCACAAGCAAAGGAGGAACAGGAAAGGCAGGTATAAATAGACAGAGGGCGGGAGCTAGCTCCGTCTGGCCAGGTTGTGATAGGCTCTCCCACTCCTAAGCCTGCCATCCTGAGTGGTGGAAGATGGAGTCAGTCTCACAGACTTAGAAGCAGGTGCAGACTGATTACCTATGGGCGTTGACACAGAAGCTGTGTCTGGCAGATCCTTTACAGGTATTTTGTTTCCTGTAAAAATAAGAAATTTTGATGAAATTTTTTTTTTATTTCACAGCCCAAGTCAAATACGTGCTGTGTAAAAAGTGTGGGGTCAAAATGGTAACATTAACTATAAATGAATTCCTTGAGGGGTGTAGTTTTCAAAATGGGCTCACTTTTGGGTGATTCCTACTGTTTTGGCACCTCAACACCTCTTCAAACCTGGCATGCTGCCTAAAATATATTCTAATAAAAAGAGGCCCCAAAATGCACTAGGTGCTTTTTTGCTCCTGGGGCTTGTGTTTTAGTCCACGAGCGCACTAGAGACACATGTGGGACATTTCTAAAAACTGCAGAATCTGGACAATACATATTTAGTAGTGTTTCTCTGGTAAAACCTTCTGTGTTACAGAAAAAAATGGAATAAAATTGAAATTCAGCAAGAAAAATGAAATGTGCAAATTTCACCTCCACCCTGCTTTAATTCCTGTGAAACGCCCGAAGGGTTAAAAAACTTTCTAAATGCTGTTTTGAATACTTTGAGGGGTCTAGTTTTTAAAATGGGGTGTTTTATAGGGGTTTCTGATACATAGGCCCCTCAAAGCCAATTCAGAACTGAACAGGAACCTTAAAAAAAAGGTTTTTGAAATTTTCTTAAAAATATGAGAAATTGCTGTTTATGTTCTAAGCCTTGTAACGTCCAAGAAAAATAAAAGAATATTAAAAAAACGATGCCAATCTAAAGTAGACATATGGGAAATGTGAACTAGCAACTATTTTGGGTGGTATAACCATCTGTTTTACAAGCGGATGCATTTAAATTCAGAAAAATGTTATTTTTTTCTACATTTTCTCTAAATTTTGCAATTTTTCACAAATAAACACTGAATATATTAACCAAATTTTACCACTAACATAAAGCCCAATGTCTCACGAGAAAACAATCTCAGAATCGCTTGGATAGGTTTAAGCATTACAAAGTTATTACCACATAAAGTGAATTATGTCAGATTTGAGAAATGGGCTCTGAGCCATAAGACACAAACTAGGTTCTGTCCTTAAGGGGTTAAACGGACATGAAAATGGTGAAGGATGTGTGCATGAGGCCTGTGGGTATGTTCACATGTAGAGTCAAAAACGTCTCAAAATACGAAGCTGCTTTCAAGGGAAAACAGCCCCTGATTTACAGAAGTTTTTTGAGCAACTCGCTTTTTTTGCGGCGTTTTTCGGCGGCGTTTTCGCTGTGTTTTCGCAGCCTTTTTTACGGCTGTTTTTGGAGCTGTTTTCATTGGAATCTATGAGAAAACGGTTCCAAAAAGTCCCAAGATGTGTCCTGCACTTGTTTTGATGAGGCTGTAATTTTACGAGCCGTCTTTTGACAGCGACGCGTAAAATGACAGGTCGTCGGCACAGTACATCGTAAAGACCATTGAAAGTAATGGGCAGATGTTGGAGCCATTTTTTCAGACGTAATTCGAGGTGTAAAACGCTTCCATTACATCTGAAAATAGGTCGTGTGAACCCAGCCTAACAATGTGGTATCACTATACCTGGAGACACTGTAGCTGTCGCTGTATTTGTGGACTTTGTGGCTGTCGCTATTTTTGCTTTCCTACCTGCCCCGAATGAAGTTTGTAGGCCAAAGCCAAATAACAAGGCGATTTTAGAATTGTACAGGTATAATGTTTAGTGTAGGGACCCCCTGAATGAAGTCGCCTTGTAGTGGAAGTTGGGCTCACGCAAGTGGATTATATTCAGCGCTACAAATCTCACAATTATAAGTATGGTAGATATAGCAGTAATGCAAATTAAATAAATCCATATACCATGTTTGCGTATATATTAGTTTCCGCATTATACTGCTGTAATTTTGTGTTTTTTTGCTATATTTGGGGACACTGTGGCTTTCACTGTATTTGGAAACACTAAAGTTGTGGCTAAATTTGGGGATATGGTGGCTATCACTGTATTCAAGGACGTCACACCTGCATTTGCAATTTAATTGTTCTGTCACAGGAGCTTCAGTCACCCCTAAAGCCCAGACCCAAACTCCAGTCACTTATATTACTTAGACAAGAAGCCTCAATGACACATATCTGCCATCAACTACTTTACCCACTGATTATTTACTAGGGGTTTAACAAAAATATTGCATTAACCTCTTAATGACCAGCCTATTTTAGACCTTAATGACCAAGCCATTTTTTACGTTTTTTCCATCGTCACATTGGAAGAGCTATAACTTTTTTATTTTTGCATCGACATAGCTGTATAAGGTCTTGTTTTTTGCGGGACAAGTTGTATTTTTTAATAGCACCATTTTTGGGTACATAATATTTGTTGATTAACTTTTATTAACTTTTTTTGGGGGGGGAATAGAAAAAAAAATTTTCACCGCTCTTTTTTGTGTCCTAAATCTACGCCTTTTACCTGTGGTATAAATAACACAATAACTTTATTCAGCGGGTTGTTACGATTGCAAAGATACCAAATATGTATAGATTTTGTATGTTTTAGTACTTTTACACAGTAAAAACGCCTATTTAAAAAACAATATTTGCTTTTATGTCTCCATATTTGAAGAGCCATAATTTTTTTCTTTTTTCGCCCATGCAGTTTGTATGAGGGCGTTTTTTTTTTGAAGGACAACTTGTAGTTTTTATCGGTACCATTTTGGAATAGGTGCGAATTTTTGATTACTTTTTATCACATTTTTATTTAAGTCAGAAATTCCCAGAAAACATTTTTCCATTGTTTTTTATTTTATTTTTTACGACATTCACTGTGCAGCTAAAATAATGTAATAGCTTTATAGTCTGGGTCGTTACAGTCGCGGCAATACCAAATATGTGTAACTTTTTTGCTCAATTTCGTTTTTTTAATAGTAAAGCAGTTTGTAAGTGGAAAAAGTGGGTTTTTCAATTTTTATTTCACATTTTTTTTTATTAACTTTATTAAACTTTTTATTTTTATTTTTACTAGTCCCACTAGGGGACTTTAATATGTGATCCTCCGATCGCTTTTATAATACACTGCAATACTTTTGTATTGTAGTGTATTACTGCCTGTCCGTTTAAAACGCCGGGTGCCGGTGGGATGAGAGGGAGCTCCCTCCCTCTCTCCAAAACCGCTCTGATGCGGCGCCCACTATTGAGCACCGCATCTGAAGGGTTAAACGGGTGAGATCGATACTAATATCGATCTCACCCGTTCGAGCCGGGATTCCTCCAGCCCTCAGCTACCTCTGGTAGCGGAGAGCAGGGAGATTTAACGGCTCCCTGCTCTGTTTATTTATTCTGATGCAGCGCCGTGAAAAGGCGTATGCATCAGAATAAAGCCCATTAGTGGCCGCCGTGAAATGGCGAATTGGCAGTCACTAATGGGTTAAGCTTTTAGGAAATACAGCCATTTATTTACATCATCCCTCCATTTTTACATTTAAAAAACAAATTGGATAAATTAACAAAAGTTTTTTAAAGCTCTTTTTATTGAAAATTCAGTAGACAATAAGAAAGATACATTACAGCAGAAATGTCACAACAGATTGTATGAATTACTTTTTACGTATGTACTACAATAAATTGTGTACATTAAACATTTTCTCTCCCTGTTTTTGGTACAGAAAAATGTTTCCTACAATAGTAAGACATCATGTGGGTCATAATATCAATATACAGTACATGCACATGGTACAGATTAAGGAAAAAGAAACCAAGGGAATCCGATTTCCTCATCACATTTCAGAGTTAGGGTATGCTCACACGGCCTATTTACGGACGTAAATCGGGCGTTTTTGCCCCGAATTACGTCTGAAAATAGCGCCTCAATAGCGCTGACAAACATCTGCCCATTGAAAGCAATGGGCAGACGTTTGTCTGTTCACACGAGGCGTATATTTACGCGCCGCTGTCAAATGACGGCGCGTAAATAGACGCCCGCGTCAAAGAAGTGACCTGTCACTTCTTTGGCCGTAATTGGAGCCGCTATTCATTGACTCCAATGAATAGCAGCGCTAATTACGGCCGTAATGGACGCGGCGTTCAAGCGCCTGCACATGCCGGTACGGCTGAAATTACGGGGATGTTTTCAGGCTGAAACATCCCCGTAATTTCAGCCGTTACGGACCCCCGCCGTGTGAACATACCCTTACATCGGATGGGCAGACATTGAAGCCCTAAGTCAGTTCTGAGAGTAAAGTGTGAGTGTGGATGAATAGCTTGTATCCCAAAGTATGGTAAATTTTTGGGGACACCACCTATTCTTGTATACCAAGCGCTCATATGGGATTATTGTATGAATCATATTTTTCCATTTCCTAACAGAGAGTGATTGCCTTGCCATCCACCACATAGCAATGGTTTTCCAGGCCAAGAGGAGGGCCTCCTGTGAAAGTGATTATTTGTAGTAGGACCAGGCTTCAAGAAGACAAACATCAGGAGTCATAGGAACTGGCTTCTGGGAAATATCAGTCAGTAAGGATACAATTACCTAAAAGTGTGAAATATTGGGGTGTTGCCATATAAGGTGCCAAAAGTCGGCGTTGACTGCCATACATCTATGACAATTGGTAGATGGACTACAACCCCTTCTAAGCAGTGGCATTGGTGTGAGGTAGCAATAATTTCTTATTGTGAACAGCAGGAGATACTAGAAAGGGATACTCCAGCGCATCCAACCAATCCGCATCATCTAATAAAAACTAGGTGAAAAGCTTTGATATTAACCTTAAAAAGGCTCTGTCACAAGTTTATAAGTGCCCTATCTCCTATCTAATCTGATAGTCGCTGAGATCCCGCTGTGCTGTCACTTACTCCCACATTAACTTTACCGGACCTACGGGTCAATGACCAGACATCGCCTCCAGCCAGGAGGAGATGTCTTTTCATTCTCCCGACAATCCGGTAAAGTTATTGTGGGAGTGACAGCACAGCGTGATCTCGCGAGATCACGCTGTGCTGTGAGTACAGCTGAACATGAATGAAGAGAAGTGTATGACTCTTTTAAAAAAATAAAACTGATGTTACCTACAATACAGCAACTATCAGATTAGGTAGGAGATAGGGCACATATAAACTGGTGACAGAGTCTCTTTAAGGTTAATATCAAAGCTTTTCACCTAATTTTTTTGGAAGTGTGACCTGGGATATTTTCTTGTCAATAAGATGAGTATTTGGTGTAAAAATAAAACCAGATGATCCCTGCCTATAGAGTCAAACTACCATCACTATAGATATAAGGATTATTGTTAATACTTGGCTGTAAGTCACTGACTGTCGGTAGTCTAAACACATGGACATCACTAAATGATGAGTTTCCCTCCTTGTAAAGCTTTGCCGGGCCTTTACTGCAGCTGCCCTCAGTTTGGTTTTCAAAATTGGGACAATGTGTCTATCACTATATCGGGGGAAACTGTGCCTGTCAATATATTTGGGGGACACAGTGATTAACACAATATCTGGGGGCGTTTTGACTGTTAGTATATTTTGAACACTGTGGCTGTCACTAAATCTGTGGACACTGTGGCTGTCATTGTATTTCAAGACACTGTGCCTGTCACTGCATTTGATGACACATTGGCTGTCATTAGATTTAGGCACACTGTGGCTGTCACTGTATTTGGGTATCTAATATAGTTTATAACCCCCGCCCCTCTCTGTTGGTATCTCTAAGGGTATGTTCACACGGCCTATTTTCAGACATAATTTGGGCATTTTACGCCTCGAATTAGGCATGAAAAGACTGCTCCAATACGTCTGCAAACATCTGCCCATTGCTTGCAATGGGTCTTATGATGTTCTGTTCAGACGAGGTGTAATTTTACGCGTCGCTGTCAAAAGACGGCACGTAAAATTACGCCCGCATCAAAGAAGTGCAGGACACTTCTTGGGCCGTTTTTGGAGCCGTTTTTCATTGACTCCATGAAGAACAGCTCCAATTACGTCTGTAAAAGACGCCGCGAAAAACGCGAGTACATGCAAAAGCGCCTGAAATTCAGGAGCTGTTTTCACCTGAAAACAGCTCCATAATTTCAGACGTATTTTACGTTTTCGTGTAAACATACCCTAACACTGAAAGAAAGGAGGGGAGAGCAGATAATGTCAGTCCCGAGGCAGCAGTGAGCTGTCAGATCTATGACAAAAGCAGCAGCACAGCCAGCTATGTATAGGAATTGCACAGACTCTAGAGCAACAAAATGGTAGAACATTTTAAATAAAGACTATTTAGAAAGTTCTTAAATTTTACAATTTAACTAACGCCCACCCATGAACCTTATATTCAATAAATGCATTTCTTCATTGATTTGTAAATGTCTTCTTTCCTCTAGACTTCTGCTGATGCCTCTCCTGAATGTCGATGATGAGCGGACGTCCTTCACATAGTGTCAGTAAATTCTCCAGTGCGATCAGAAGGGAGGACATTATCACAAACCCATCACACAGACCACCATATGTCGCTTTCATACAAGAAATGACTCAGACAACGTAAGGAGTGTTAAACTATGTGAATTTTATTGTTGTGTGTATGTGTGTGTGTTGTGATTGTGTGTTACCTCCCATCACTCACAAAGAGCGTAGAGCGACACTCAGGACAGGCAAAACCCCCAGTGGAGGAAACCTGCAGGGAAACCATGGCCGCTGTACTGTCCTTCCTCTGGCATACTAAGAGAGGTTAACGCTATATAATGTATGTGCGCGTGTACAGTATACATGTGTATATGTGGATTCCCCCATACAAGGAATAGAGCCAGAAAATGTAAAAAGTGACTGTGTTACTATGTGCAGTGTGTCAGTGAGTATGATGGTGTATAGTTATGTATGTGTGTGTGTAAGTATTAGTGTGTATGTATTTATTATGTGTTTTTGTGTGCGTGCATGCATGTGTTATACATTACCTGCTCCTCATGTTTGGTCATCCATCATGGTCTTCATCTCTCTTGTGGATCAGGCAGCAGAACCTCCTGGGTGGGAATAGAGGTACAAGAGAAAACGTTCAGCAACATGTGGATTAGAAGATCCATTACTGCATTTTACTTCGCACTTTTGTGATCATTTTTTCCTACCTACTTCTTTATAACACCAACATTTTACTTACCAGCGTTATTATTAGTCAGGGACCTCAATCGGTGTCTCCGGGTCCACTGCTGTGTCTATCCGGCTAATGATGTTTCCTTCCACTTTCCACATGCACGGATGCAAAATGATGTTTCTACAACGGGCACAGGACAGCGCGCTCTTCCATGGGCCTCGGGTGTAAAACTCCTCTTTATTTCTCCTTGACGCACGTATGGCCCAGCTGTGATGGTTTTGCCTGTTTCTCATCCATGCCCAGTGGAAAGGGTCTTGTGCCATGATCTAAAATTGAATAGTAAATGAGGTAAAATTGGCTTCTCATCACAGACTCTTAATCAAAGACGGCACTTGTTCTGTTTTTTATTACAGACCAGATCACATGTGGCCCGGGCCACCCACGCTCTAAAGTCCATCCGGCGGAGCAACTGGTCGCGTTGGTGATGCAGCTCTTCTGTCTTCATTTCCCAGTCACTTCCTAAGGCCCACGCGTAGATCTCGTCTCTGAAGTCCTCGTCCTCCTCAAACTGGTTCGCTAGAAATCTGAAAAAAAAAATAATTTATTAATGACACATGGAAGAGCAGAGCACTGTATACTTATATATCTCAATGTAAAGGAAACTTGTGTTACTATAAATGATAGCGATGGGGTCCAAGGATGTTAGAATGAGCCCTCCCCCCAAAGTCAGAAGGCTACATAGTGTAATCTATAGGTTTAATATTTTGTCTTTTGGATATTAAAATGTTAAAATATTTTTATTTTACTGCTAAAACATGACCATAATTGTTTTGTAACCTATAAGGGATAAAGCTAATGTAAAGCGAACAGGGCCGCAATCAGGAATTTCTGGGCCCCATACAGCCAAAGATATTGGGTCCCCCCTTCATTACCGTGGGTGGGTAACGGAAAGTGGGGCGCTCACGTTTGTACGTTATATGCAGTAACTGATTTTGTTCAAGTTATAGAGAACGAAACCATGAAGCAGTCAGTGACCAGTTGATACCCTGGATTTTATTGAATTCAGCCAAAACATATGGCACACAATGGGATACGTCGCCTGGGGAACGGTATCCATATCCGTATCCATAAATGAACAGATACGTCAGGGGCTTTACCTGGGCCAAAGTCCACGGGCAGACTGCTTGTGATGCTCTGTCTGGGGACTCCGGCATTGGGAAGCCCCTGACATTGCAGCTTTTTCACCACAAAAATTGCAACATCTGCTATTTGTTGCGGGTTTTACCTCCCCATTAAATCCAATTGGGAAAACTCGCAACAGAAAAGCAGCGATTCCAAAGCATAAATTGACATGCTGCGGATTAAAAAAACGCACCGCAGGTCAATTTATGAACTGTTTTTCTGTATATTTTTAGTCAGCGTGTGGATGAGATTTGTTCAAATCTCAACCACTCTGCTGCTGCTACTGTATTACGCTACGGATTTTCCAAAATGAAATCCATTGTGGAAAATCCGTAGTGTTTATGCTACGTGTGAATTTACCTTTACAGATTTTGCTAAGGATTCACAGCAAATTAACCCTTTGCATTGTAAAGGGTGAAATGCGTGCCAATTTTGCAACATAATAGGCATGCTGCTGAATTAACAATCAGCAGAATACCCTAAAGCCCATGCAGATTTTTTTTCTGCTGCATGTGAATGCGGATTTGAAAACCTAATTCACATAAATTGTACAAATTGTAATTTGTAGTGGATTTTCAGTGTTCAACAGCACCAAAAATAGGAGACATAGGCATTGACAGAACGCTCGTTGCCGATAATTGCCCCGTGTAAACAGGGCAGCGAACACAAGATGAACGATCATCTACTGGTCGTATCCTTTTAAATAAGTGAAATATTATCGTTGTCGGCATCACATCTCCCTGTGTAAATGATAATAACGTATGGGGACGAGGGATCCAAGTAACGACCACTCGTCTCCATCCATAGCTCCGTGTGACAGGAGCAAACGGGCCTTAATTAACGATGCCTCGTTGAACAGCGCTGGCTGCACCTTACGATTATCTGCCGGTAAAACGGCCTTTAGGGTCTATTCACACAGTGCAGTCAAATGCAATTTTTTGCAAAATCTCAGCAAAAACTTGATTTAACTGCTCTGTGAAAATATAGCCTAAAAGCACAGTTTTTTTCATGTTTTGTTCCATTATTATTTTCATGTAATTTTTGTAATTGCGGCACAAATAAGGCAGTTTTGCCGCAATTTTTAAATGTCTGGTGGGCGGCTCTCTCCACACGGAGCTGCTTTCATGCTTCTCATGCAGCAGCTTCCCCTACTGTCCTCTCGGAGTCCCAGCGTTACAGTTACTTACAAGGAAGGAACGGAAGGGTCCGTTCCTTTCTCCAAGTAACTAACGCTGGGGCCCTGATAGAAATGTTTACAGTTACTAAGACGCGGGCAGACCCCTTTTTTTCAGCATTGTGGCCGGGCCCCTGACTGCCGTACCAGCTGTACTGCCCTGATGGTGACCCTGAAAGCACATGATCCACAACTACTTGAGCGTATTCCTTCAAACATGTGATACGTGAATATACTCACAGGGATGCAAAGAAATTCTCTCTATATTCCTCGGTACGCAGTCCGGCTCTCTTGAAATACACGAGGACCATGGCCAGCAGATACTAGTGGAAGAAGACAAGAAGTTAGAATTTGGAGATAGAGAAATGGTCTCTTCTTATGTCTTATCTTTATGTGGTGATTCTATTTATATGTTTATTAATGTCGGTCCATAATCCTAACACATAAGTCACAGGATTATCCTCATTGTTCTGACTGTAATATTATTATCTTACCAAGGATGTAGATGTAAAGTAGAATATCCCGTAATGCCACATAAACCCTTTTATTCAAATCTGATCTTTCTTGTCAGTCATGTCTATATCTGGCTGATTGTCTATTTGTTTTTTCATTATAAAATTACCTTGTCCGAAATCCTCAAACAGATGTCCTTGGCCAAAAACAGCTGGATGTGCTCATCATCTACGAAAAAAGTTTATTTCAAATTCTTTAAATGCAAAATAGTTTATATACAAAGAATTAAAGGTTAAGTAAATGCTTAACCCCTTAATGACCGCCGATTAGCCTTTTCACGGCGGTCATTAGTGGGCTTTATTCTGATGCAATAGCCGTTTCACGGCGCTGCATTAGGATAAATAAACATAGCAGGGAGCCGTTAAATCTCCCTGCTCTCAGCTGCCAGATGTAGCTAAGAGCTGGGGCAACCCTGCTTGAATATGTGAGATCTATATTAGTATCGATCTCACCCGTTTAACCCCTCAGATGCGGCACTAAATAGCGTGCACCGCATTCGAGTGGTTTTGGTCTGAGTGGTTTTGGAGAGAGGGAGGGAGCTCCCTCTCATCCCACCGGCACCCGGCGATAAGATCGCCGAGTGTCTGTGTCTCCGATGGCAGCCGGGGGCCTAATAAAGGCCCCCAGGTCTGCCTGTAGTGAATACCTGCTAGGTAATGCCAGAGGCATGTCCTAGCAGATGCCTGTCCGTTTTAAACAGACAGGCAGTAATACACTGCAATACAAAAGTATTGTAGTGTATTATAAAAGCGATCGGAAGATCGCATAGTAAAGTCCCCTAGTGGGACAAGTGAAAAACAAAAGTTGAATAAAGTTAATTTAAAAAAAATTTGAAAAAAAAATAAATTAAAAACACATTTTTTCCCCTTACAAAATGCTTTACTATTAAAAAAAACCAGAATGAAGCAAATAAGTTACACATATTTGGTATCACCACATCCGTAACGACGCCGACTATAAAGCTATTACATTGTTTAACCCGCACGGTGAACGCCGTAAAAAATCAAATCAAAACAATGGACAAATTGCTGTTTTCTGTGAATCCTGACTTAAAAACATGATAAAAAGTGATCAAAAAGTCGCATCTACTCCAACATGGTACCAATAAAAACTACAAGTCGTCCCGCAAAAAACAAGCCCTCATACGACTGCATCTGTGGAACAATAAAAAAGTTATGGCTCTTCAAATATGGAGACACAAAAACAAATAATTTTGAAAAAAAAGTGTTTTTACTGTGTAAGTAGTAAAACATACAAAATGTATACAAATTTGGTATCGATGCAATTGTAACAACCCGCTGAATAAAGTTATTTGTAATTTATACCACACGGTAAACGGCGTAGATTTAGGACGCAAAAAAGATGGGCAAAATTTTAGGTTTTCTTCTACCCCCCCAAAAAAAAGTTAATAAAAGTTAATCAATAAATTATATGTACCCCAAATGATGCTATTAATAAATACAACTTGTCCCGTAAAAAACAATACCTTATACAGCTATGTCGACGCAAAAATAAAAAGGTTATAGTTCTTCGAATGTGACGATGGAAAACTTAAAATATTGCTTGGTCATTAGGGCCCAGAATGCAAGCAGGGAGAAGGGATAAACAACGGCCCCTTTGTTGTTTACCCACGCATAGCACCATATATATGGTTGTGGCTATGTCTGATACTGCAAATCAGTCCCATTCACTTTATTGGGACTGAGCAGCAGTGAAATGCAGTACCAGGCACAGCCACAACTATATGTATGGCGCTGTGCTTGAGTAAACAGTAAAGGATTTATTATGGTATGTTCACACGCTTAACAAAAAACGTATCAAAATACGGAGCTGTTTTGAAGGGAAAACAGCCCCTGATTTTCAGATGTTTTTTGAGCAACTCGCGTTTTTAGCAGCGTTTTTCGCAGCTTTTTCGCAGCATTTTTTACGGCCGTTTTTGGAGCTGTTTTCATTGGAGTCTATGAGAAAACGGCTCCAATAACGTCCCAAGGAGTGTCCTGCACTTCTTTTGACGAGGCTGTCATTTTATGAGCCGTCTTTTGACAGTGATGCGTAAAATGACAGGTCGTCAGCACAGTACATCATAAAGCCCATTGAAAGTAATGGGCAGATGTTTGCCGACGTATTGGAGGCGTTTTTTCAGACATAATTCGAGGCGTAAAACACCTCCATTACATCTGAAAATAGGTCGTGTGAACCCAGCCTAACACTCGCTGGAACACTGCAGCTCCTTTACTTTGCTTACTATAGTGGTGCCAGGAGCCAGACCCTCACTGATAAAATATTGATGGCTTATGTTTAGAATAAGTTGTCATATGTTTGTACATGAGAATAAATGTAAATCACACTTTTACATAGTTACATAGTTACATAGTTAGTACGGCTGAAAAAAGACACATGTCCATCAAGTTCAACCAAGGGAAGGGAAAAGGGAAGGAAAAATTTCTACACATAGGAGCTAATATTTTTTTGTTCTAGGAAATTATCTAACCCTTTTTTAAAGCCATCTACTGTCCCTGCTGTGACCAGCTCCTGCGGTAGGCTATTCCATAAATTCACAGTTCTCACTGTAAAGAAGCCTTGTCGCCTCTGCAGCTTGAACCTTTTTTTCTCCAGACGGAGGGAGTGCCCCCTTGTTTTTTGAGGGGGTTTTACAAGGAACAGGATTTCACCATATTTTTTGTATGTGCCATTAATATATTTATATAAGTTAATCATGTCCCCCCTTAGTCTTCTTTTTTCAAGGCTAAATAGGTTTAATTCTTTCAATCTTTCCTCATAACTTAAATTCTCCATGCCCCTTATTAGCTTCGTTGCTCTTCTTTGTATTTTTTCCAACTCCAGGGCATCCTTTCTATGAACTGGAGCCCAGAACTGAACTGCATATTCTAGATGAGGCCTCACTAATGCTTTGTAAAGTGGCAATATTACATCTCTGTCCCGCGAGTCCATGCCTCTTTTAATACACGACAATATCTTGCTGGCCTTTGAAGCAGCTGATTGACACTGCATGCTGTTATTGAGTTTATGATTTACAAGTACACCCAGATCCTTCTCAACAAGTGAATCCGCCAGTGTAGCGCCCCCTAGGACATATGATGCATGCAGGTTGTTGGTACCAAGATGCATAACTTTACATTTATCTACATTAAACTTCATTTGCCAAGTGGACGCCCAAACACTTAGTTTGTTTAAATCTGCCTGTAATTCATGAACATCTTCCATAGTCTGAACTATATTACATAGCTTGGTGTCATCTGCAAAAATAGAAATAGTGCTATTAATCCCTTCCTCTATATCATTAATAAATAAGTTGAATAATAGTGGTCCCAGCACTGAACCCTGGGGTACACCACTTATAACCGGGGACCATTCAGAGAAGGAATCATTGACCACAACCCTCTGGATACGGTCCTTGAGCCAATTCTCAATCCAATTACAAACTATATTTTCTAAACCTATAGTCCTTAATTTACCCATTAGGCGTCTATGGGGGACAGTGTCAAATGCCTTTGCAAAGTCCAAAAACACTAAATCCACAGCGGCCCCTCTGTCTAGACTTCTGCTCACCTCTTCATAAAAACAGATTAGGTTAGTTTGACAACTTCTGTCCTTAGTAAAACCGTGCTGGCTGTCACTTATAATGCTATTTATTGTCACATAATCCTGTATATAGTCCCTCAATAGCCCCTCAAACATTTTCCCCACAATTGATGTTAAGCTTACTGGTCTATAATTACCCGGGGAAGACCTAGAGCCCTTTTTGAAAATAGGCACCACATTTGCCCTGCGCCAGTCCCTAGGCACTATACCAGTCACTAGAGATTCTCTGAATATTATGAAAAGGGGGACAGAAATAACTGAACTAAGCTCTTTAAGAATTCTAGGGTGTAACCCATCTGGTCCCGGAGCCTTGTGCACATTTATTTTATTTAATTTAGCTTGGACCATATCTACATTCATCCAATTCAGTATATCAACTGATATATTAACAGCACTGGCACCGACTACATCAGCTGCTCTTTCTTCAGTTGTATATACAGAGCTAAAGAACCCATTTAGTAACTCTGCCTTCTCTTGATCCCCTGTGATCAACTCCCCATTACCATTATCTAGGGGTCCTACATGTTCAGACCTTGGCTTTTTTGCATTTATATGCTTGAAGAATTTTTTAGGATTTGTTTTACTATCCTTGGCCACCTGCCTTTCATTTTGTATTTTTGCTAATTTTATTACATTTTTACAGATTTTATTAAGCTCCTTATATTTTACAAAGGCTACAGCTGTACCCTCAGATTTGTATTTTTTAAATGCCCTTTTTTTGTCATGTATTGCCCCTTTCACAGAAGGTGTAAGCCATGTGGGGTTTAATTTGAGTCGTTTATACTTATTACCTGTAGGAATAAATTTTGCACTATAATAACTCAAAGTAGATTTGAAAATCTCCCATTTATCATTTGTTCCATTATTTGACATTAGTTCTTCCCAGTCTATATCCTGAATTGCAGCCCTCATCCTGGGGAAATTGGCTTTCTTAAAATTAAATGTTTTTGCCCTCCCAGCCTGCGTTTGTTTTTTACAGTATAGGTAAAATGTAACTATATTATGATCACTGTTACCGAGGTTTTCACGAACATTGACATTCCCAACAAGATCTGCATTATTAGAAATGACCAGATCCAACAGAGCTTCACCTCTAGTCGGGTCTTCCACAAACTGGCCCATAAAATTTTCCTGCAACAGGTTGAGGAAATGTCTCCCCTTTGCAGTTGAAGCCGAACCATGACACCAATTAATATCCCGGAAATTAAAATCTCCCATTATCACTACAGTACCCGCCTGTGCAGCCCGCTCCATCTGTTTATATATCTGACCTTCCATCTCCTCAGTTATATTGGGGGGTCTATAGATTACACCAAAAGTAATTTTTTCAGTGTTTACCTCCCTTTCTAGTTCCACCCACAAGGTTTCAACCTCCTCACAGTCTTCACCCACTATTGTCTCTTTCACACTCGCCTTCATATCACTTCTCACATACAGACATACACCACCACCTTTCCTATTTGTCCTGTCTTTACGAAAAAGTGTAAAACCCTGTAGATTTACAGCCCAGTCATGTGAAGAGTCCAGCCATGTTTCAGCAACACCAACTATATCTATATTTTCTTCCAGTATCAAGGCCTCCAGCTCCCCCATTTTGCTTGCTAGACTTCTGGCATTTGTGAACATACACTTTAACTTGCCTGTCAGTTGTTCACTTTTATTATCAGAAATGTGATTTGACATTAATCGGTCCTTTTTATTTACACTGATGTTTTGTAATTTGTGTGATCAAATTCCCCCTCCCCTCCTATCGGACAATACATCAAAATAATAAAATAAAAATGTATTCACCTCAACGCTCCACTTCGCTTCTCCCCACTTAGGCTCTCCCTGCGGACCACAGCTCATACAAGGTACTGGCGCAGAGCGTTGTATGTGACGCAGCACTGAGGTCGTTGAGTGCTGCATCACATATATGGCCCTGTATGTTGTATGAGCCGCAGCATGCTGAGAGGGCATAGGGAGAAGATGAGCGGTGAGCATATATATATTTATCTAATGTCCGATCCTGGGAGAAAAGGGATAGGGCTGCGGTCACGTTCCCACGCCCTGTGAGTGCAATTGTTACGCCACGATTGTGGTGAATGGCCAGCTGAAAGATGAGGCAAAATTATTATGAGAAATTAGCTTCTTATTAAATGTGTGGCATCCTACTCCAGCGAACTGTTTACTAAGACCAGGGTATGAAACGTCAGTCCTAATAAATCCCCCTCGTTGTGTCTGGTCAGAAATCATTGGAAGGTGCAGTGAATCTTACCGAGGAGATTGTAGAAAGCAGTCCGTTCTTCTGGCTGCAGGGTATGCTCCTTCCTCCTCTTCCGGCACTCGTCTATCATGTAGGTCAGCGAACTGTCATAGAAGAAATAGTTATTACAGTCAGCAGTCCAATGTAAAAATATAAAATCTTTATTTTCATGATCGAAAAGGTCCATTTTGTAAAACATTTGGGGTACAGAATTACATAAGAGTACAGAAAGTATAAATGCAGCGTACATATAAAGAACTGCTGTGAAAGCCAATATTCCCACGCAGGAGAGTAGTCTACATGACTCCAGGCCCCCTACGAAGAGGACGGATTCAACAGCCGCATAAGAGTACAGAGAACGAAGAGAAAGTTACAAAAAAAAAAGAAATAGAGGAGGGTGAGGAGCAGATTAAAGTGAGTGGGGTGTCCCACCATGACATCCCGCAAAGTAAAGAACGCTACTCAGGCTGCCGCGCAGTACTCAGCTCTCGTATAATGTCTTTATAGGAGTCAGAACCCTGAAAAGCAATCCAAGGAGTCCATGTTTGGCGAAGAAATAGATATTACAATCAGCAGTCCAATGTAAAAATATAAAATACAGACAATTATGTGCTAATAAGTTTACAATGAAATGAATAAATGACAGGGAAATCTTAGTAAAATCCATGTTTAAGAACATTTCCTCGTGGTATGTCTCTGGGGTTAGTACCTCTCAGAGCATTAGTTAAAGGGAAGGTGTCACGAAAAAATTTTTTTTATATGTTATTGCTTTTAGTATGTCATTAAAATACATTTTATTTATTTGTGTGTTTGTGTTTCTTTTTTCTTTCTTTTACTTCTCTATGGGGGCTGCCATTTTTTTTTTCATCTCTGTATGTGTCGATTAACGACACATACAGAGATGGAATACGGCACATACATCCCCATAGAGAAGGCGAACGGGAGCCGTTCCATTCACTATAGTGTACGCCGTCTGTGTGGGAACGGCGGAAGCGCCGCTCCCACACAGACCAAAAGGTAGGTCTTCGGCAGAGCGACATCCGGCGCCATTTTCATGTGGACCGGAAGCCGCGGCCGGACAGTATGACGACTACTTCCGGTCACGGCTTCCGTTCATATGTTAAGAAGCAAGGGCAAGGGGCGGAGGCAGTGGCGGCGACAGCGACGGTGGCGTCAGGAGCAGGTAAGTTATGTTTGTGTATGTTCGTTTTATATTGTGTGATTACCACGGTATCTAATCCTCCTACATTGTGCATTCGCTCAAAAAATGGCGGCACACAGTGTAGGAGATTTGAACATTCAACCCCCTCCTTTCTCCTGGCACTAGCCAGGATAAAGAAGGGGGATTGTTTGGGGACACTAGAAAGAGTGTGTCTTCTCCAATTTTGCAGCATAAGGCAATGAGGTTGCTTTACCACATGCCAATGCTGCAATTTTGGGAATTGCTCCCTCTAGTTACCAGCACATGGAAATGTTATAAATTAGAATCTAATTTATAATATTTCCAGACTTGTGAAAAAATTAAAAAAATTAGAACAATGTGTAATCATTTATATACTAATTGTCTAACTAGAAAAAAATAATTTTTCTAGCGACACATTCCCTTTAAGCTTTGTATGACCTTGGTAGAAGGACGCGTCACCCTTATAGGGTGTTTATTCCCATGGGTGAAGAGGTTAATAAGAAGCTGATACATTAGATTTGTAATGGTTTGTAACACTAAGTATGGATTTGGTATGTAGTGACTGCAGTGATATAAAATCTTGTACTGACGTCTCCTCCACATGTAGAGTGACCATCTCTCTCTTCCTCTTCCTCGCCATCTCTTCTCCTCTTCCTGGGAAACTTAAATAGAAGAGAAAATTACCATGAATATTTGGGAATGTGACTGACTGTGCGCATACCTGTACCATGTACAGGCTAGGGTGGATTATACATAAACCATACAAGTAATTTGAACGACACACAACTAAACTTTTAAACGTGGGTTGACACGAGGGTCGGCCACAGCTTTATTTATTTAAGTATTTTCAAAATAATGTTTTCTTATTATACCCGTATGCCA
Source organism: Rhinoderma darwinii (assembly GCF_050947455.1). Lineage (NCBI taxonomy): Eukaryota > Metazoa > Chordata > Amphibia > Anura > Rhinodermatidae > Rhinoderma > Rhinoderma darwinii. The sequence goes on from NC_134690.1 coordinate 75,901,882, forward strand.
GCCCGATATCTACAAAGGGGGCTGTATGGCATTATCTACAGGGGGGACTCTGTATGGCGTTATCTACAGTGGGGGCTGTATGGCGTTATCTACAGGGGGATGTATGGCGTTCTCTACAGGGGGGCTGTATGGCGTTCTCTACAGGGGGCTGTATGGCGCTATCTACAGAGGGGGCTGTATGGCGCTATCTACAGAGGGGGCTGTATGGCGTTATCTACAGGGGGCTGTATGGCGCTATCTACAGAGGGGGCTGTATGGCGCTATCTACAGAGGGGGCTGTATGGAGTTATCTACAGAGGGGGCTGTATGGCGCTATCTACTGAGGGGGCTGTATGGCGTTATATACAGAGGGGGCTGTATGGTGCTATCTAAAGAGGGGGCTGTATGGCGTTATCTAAAGGGGGGCTGTAAAAAAGGCACTATCTACAAGGGGGGGGTTGTGTGACACCCAGGGGAGGCGGGGGCCCCAGTCAAAAGTTTGCTATGGGGCCCAGTCTTTCCTAGTTACGCCCCTGGGCGGGTGCCCTCTATCCCTATAGGTCCTGTGGCCCACCTAAATTGATCTTGGACAGACCCACCGCTAGCAGGATATATCCCTCCTTTAACCCCTTCCGTGCCACACAGTCATGGGCCCAATGGCTAATAAGCCTGATGGCCTCAAGTTTCCTGAAGAAGATGTTACAAAAACTTAATTAATATAAACATGTAGTGGGTGTGCTGGACTGACGTTATATAGAGGGTGCAGAGGTAGCAGTCACACCCAGGATCTACTGCCATAGGGGGCCCAAAATCCACTCTTCCATAAGAAGACACCAGTATTATAAATGACACATGGTATAGAAAGGGCCCTGCTACAGATTTTACATTAGAGACCAGGAATATATTTATATATTATAGTAAAAACACAATAAGCACCCCTCTAACATTATCCACATCCCCGGACCCAATTTACACACATTATAGATTAAAGAAAATTTTAAAACTTGGTTGAAAATAAAAAAAGAAGAATCACAGGACAGCTGCACTGAGGTATAAAATGTATACACTATGAATATTAAGGGGGTTTACTCATAATTGAGTGTTATGGCATATTGCTAGGATACGACATAACATTCTGATTAGTGGGGTCTGATCTCCGGGACCCCTGCCGATCCTGAGAATGAAGAGACAGCATTGTGTAATCAATTAAATCAGACTATGTTGTAGTTCCCTGGAAACCGGGGTGGGGGGGGATGCCACTGTGAAGGGCAAAACTGAAGAAATGGGGTGATGGTGCTGGCAGACTGATCAGAATATGGTGGAAAATCCTATTGATATCATTTTCTAGAATGGAAACCTCTCTAAATACAGAATAGTAATAAGCATACGGTCCTACAGCTTGGGATCCATCAGCAAGATCTGAGGAAGGAGATGATACGTCGGGTTATTTTACTCTTGTCTCCTTAGTTTATCCAGATTTTGGGTATTTAGGTGAAAACCTTTGAGTTTATTAATAAAATACAATCAATTTCAGTAGTGGAAGAAGCATCTGTGTCTGTGTCTGGGATGACGTGGTCATTATGGTTAGTAAATGGCGGCACTTTACCTGTGAAGTCTTGAAGACAGTTGGTGTTGTCTCTCAGAAGACGCAGATACGCAGTAATGTCTTCTCCTCCGATAAAAGTAAACGTTTGTCAAGTCGCTTTGAAGAACAAAATGGAGCCTGTCTTATCTCTGAAAAGAGCAATCGCAGACTGGCACCAACTGATGATTTTTCTCTATCTTTAAATTCAAATCCTGCGATTCTATTGGTTGTTGTTGTTTGCGGCACTTGCCATGATGATTCATGCCTCAGCAAGTTTAAAGGGAAAGTACACTGAAATAATGTCATGGTGCGTTTTAATATAAAATTGATATATAATGTATGTATCTTTGGTGCAGGTGCTGGAGTTAGAAGCATGTTGACTGATGTCTGACCTGGCGGAGGATGTCATCTTTACCATTTAACATCTTGCAGGCCTCTCATAAATTTGACACATCCACAAATCCAAAAATCTGTTGGACGTGGGTAAAATGTGCAAAAACTGAGGACCAGAAGCTTTATAATGTGATCTTATAATTTCTATTCAGATTTACAAGAAATTGACTGGCATTGTTGTCATACATGTGCCCCCATATGTCATACATTCATAGCCATATATATTTCTATTATATAAATTCTCTATATACTGTGTATTGTCCTGATCTCTATGTACAGTGACATAACTATTAGTATACTGGTTGCATAGGTAGAGAAATGTAGTGTCACATTGTTACATGGTGTCCATTCAGATGAAAGTCATGCATAAGATATATTGAATTTATTCACAGCCCGCCACACAGGGTCTTGATGTTAGTCACCGCCAGGATGTTGTGTGTTGCGGTACATACAAGGTCTTTGTGCTGGCTGGCATCAGGACCATGTGTGCAGCGGCGCCCAAAAAGAAGAGAAGCCAGCGAGGAACAGTAAGTAAATAGAGCGGTCTGAGTTAATTTCCTTTAGTCTAATCTGGGGTTTTATTAATTTTGGGGTCTGATTTAGGGGTCTTGTCTGGGGTCTGGAATAATTTAAGGAACTGGTCAGGGGTTTGGACTAACTTAGGGGTCTAGTTAGTGTGCCCCTGTGATGCCGATTCTTGCGAGACTCATCATTGGTTTTAATGATTGTTTTGACTGCAGCATAAAAGATGATATATTTTTTTTTAGATATAATTGTGGCTGTTTGGCACTTATTTTATGTACAGTGTAGGTCACTTTCCCTTTTTCTTTTCTTCACATAGCCAAGACCGCCAAGACGACTTCTCATAGCCATGACTTGTCTGCATTTCGACACACTGACATCTTTAGTTTTTTTCCAGAAGAACACTACAAAGTGGAAAAATTATCAACTTCGGCACAAAATGTTGGAGTTTAAAAATATATAAATTTTATTACAAATAGACATGACAGAATAAAAAGATGAGTCACACAATGAGAAGGCGTCAGCCTATGCTAGACCAAAAAGTAAATGTAATGGGCATGTTTATGCATATTTGTAGCAGGATGCAGACACAAATGTATATCAAAGTCCAAGGAGGACAGCCAAGCCGCATGGGAAGTGCATCAGATAGTTGATAGATGTGAGATAGTAGTCAAAATTTGCAGTGATAGACAGAACAGATATATAGCTTATAGCCACATGCTAATATTCCCTATACACATCAATAATGGGGCTAATGGTTATATGATGGAAAATCCAAAGGACTGAATGACATCAAACTGCCAACATGAGATAACAGACGAGTGTAAGGAATAAGTACATACCAAAAGTCATGGTCTCACATAGGAAGGACGCCAACACCCAACGTGCGTTTCGGTGAATGCCTTCGTCTGGGGTTGGCATCATCCTAGCGGGATCCCCTCCTACCTGGCCCATGTGTTACAGATCAAAAATCACCGGTCACAAGCGGAAAGAGGACACCGGCGTCAGATAGGGGGTACAAAGATGGCCGCCGCCCCACTTCCGGAAGCCGCGTCATCAGGGAGGATGTGGGACAGCGATGTCTGAGTTGGATTCATTCATGACTAATCTGAATGAGAATACATTAAACCTGAAATTTACCTATAAATTCCACTGCAAACAAATAGAATTTCTAGATATTAAACTTGTCAAGGATATACATGGCTTTCTGCAAAGCGATCTGTATCGTAAGGAGACCTCTGTCAGATTATTGTTACACTCTTCTTCTTCCCATCCCCCACAGACTATTCAGGCAGTCCCCATTGGACAATTTCTGCAGATTAGGAAAATCTGTTCATCAGACAAATTGTAAAATCGTTTCCTTAACCGCAGATATAGTATGAGGTCCATTGAAAAGGCATATCACAGGGCGAAACACACTTCTAGAGATGACCTTCTCTTTCCAAAGAAAAAGACAAACACACAAACACAGGTAAGGTTTATAACCAGCTACCACTCAAGGTGGTTACAAATGAGGGACATTTTTAAACGATATTGGCCCATTTTATTGACAGACCCTACACTGGAGAGATTCATCACCAGATACCCAAGCATTACAGCAAGACGCTCTAAAAACCTGAGGCACCACCTGGTGAGGAGCCACTACAATCCAATCAAAAGCAAGTATCCTTTTGGGACTAGGGGCCCGAAATGGGTCTGTAATCCTTGTGGACACTGCATTGCATGTCCAAATATAGAGAAGGCATCAACATTCACGAATGCCTCAGGTACAAAAATATACTACATGACCTATTCAATAACCTGCACCACAAAAGCTGTAGTGTATTATGCGGTATGTCCCTGTCCCAAAATCTATGTTGGCCTTACATCCAGAGAATTGAAGGTCCGAGTAAGGGAACATATGTCCGACATCAAGCGAGCGACAGAAGTGGACAATTTGGAAGGTCTCAAACCAGTAGCCCGACATTTCAGGTTACATCATTCCTGTGATCCATCTCAATTAAAGGTGAGAGGGATTGACCACATCATATCGGGTATGAGGGGAGGTGCTGTTAAACAAAAGCTGGCACAATGTGAGATTCGTTGGATATGGACCCTTGGGACAATGTATCCACATGGCTTGAATGAATCTCTGAGCTTCGCTCCGTTTCTATAACCATTGACTCCTAGCAGGTCCGGGTATCACCATGTCAGGTTTGAAGGGCTCTTGCGGTGCCAAAACAGTGAAAATCCCCCAAAAGTGACCCCATTTGGGAAACTACACACCTTAAGGAAATTATCTAGGGGTATAGTGAGCATTTTGACCGCACAGGCTTTTTACAGAAATTATTAGAAGTAGGCCTGAAAATGACAATCTAAATTTTTTCAGAGAAAATGTAGGTTTAGCAAATTTTTTCTCATTTCCACAAGGACTGAAGAAGAAAAAACACTGCAAAATTTGTAAAGCAATTTCTCCCGAGTAAAACAATACCCCACATGTGGTAATAACCGGCTGTTTGGACACACGGCAGGGCTCAGAAGGGAAGGAGGGCCATTTAGAGTGCAGATGTTGCTGGATTGGTCTCTGGGTGCCTGTGGGCCAAAAACAGTAGAAACCCCCCAGAAGTGACCCAATTTTGGAAACTACCCCTCAATGCATTTACCTAGGGGTGTAGTAAGCATTTTAACCCTGCCGATGTTTTGTAGAAATTAGTGTGCACTCGATGTTGCAGAGTGAAAATGGGATTTTTTCCATAGATATGCCAATATGTGGTGCCCAGCTTGTGCCACCATAACAAGACATGCTCTCTAATTATTATGCTGTGTTTCTCGGTTTTAGAAACACCCTACATGGATGGGGCACTAATCTTTTGCCTGGACATTCGACCAGGCTTAGGAGTGAAGGCGTACCATGTAAAATTGAGGCCTAATTTGGCCATTTACAAAGTATTGGTTGACAATTGCAGAGGCTCAGATGTGAAATAATAAAAATAAACCTCTGAGAAGTGACCCCATTTGGAAACTACACCCCTCAAGGAATTTATTAAGGGGTGTAGTGAGCATTTTCGCCCCACAGGTCTTTTCCATAAATGATTGCACTGCGGATGGTGCATATTAAAAATTTATATTTTTCCCTAGATATGCCATTTCAGTGGCAAATATGTCATACTCAGATTATGCCACTGGAGACACACACGCCAAAAATTGTTAAAAGGGTTCTCCCGGGTATGACGATGCCATATATGTGGAAGGAAACTGCTGTTTGGGCACACTGTAGGGTTCGGAGCGGAGGGAGCGTCATTTGCCTTTTGGAGAGCGGATTTTGCTTGGTACTATAGTTGTTTGAGTATTGCTGGTGTTTCCATTTATAATGTGGGGGTACATGTAAGCGGGTCGGAGTATATAAGGGGCATAGTCAGGTGGTATAATAATGGGGTAAAAAAAAAAAAAATCAATAGATGTGTGTTACGCTGTAAAGCAATCCTTTCTGCACAGGCCAGTGTCGCACTGATAAATGGTGTCATTTCTTATCCCCCTTTTGGTCCGCACTCCGCACCTTTGTAGTTTGGGGAATTTTGCTGGGAAAGTGTTGTCCTGGTATAATACGGGCGCCCTCGATTCCAGCAGATATGTTTGGGCCCTCCCCTTCCTGGTTCCCTAATTTTAGGTCCTTGATAAATCGCCTCTTGAAACAGAAGAAATGTTCCCCTCGGGCCGGCACAACTGCATATTTTTTATTTCCTGACTTATTGGAGCCTTAATTAATTTTATTTTTTCAAAGACATGGTGGTATGAGGGCTTTTATATGCGGGACGAGCTGTAGCGATTATTGGTACCATTTTGGGGTACATGCGACTTTTTGATCACCTTTTATCCTATTTTTTGGGAAGCCAGGTAAACAACAAATTCTGCCATAGTTTTTCTTAGTTTTTTTTTATACACCATGTGTTATAAACTAGATGTTCACGTTATTCTGCGGATCAGTACGATTCCGGCGATACCTAATTTATAGAACTTTTTTATATTTTACAACTTTTTGCACAATAAAATTACTTTTGTAAAAAGAATGTATTTTTTCTGTCGCCAAGTTGTGAGAACCATAACTTTTTAATTTGTTTGTCGATGGAGCTGTATGAGGGCTTGTTTTTTGCAAGACAAGCGATAGTTTTTATAGGTACCATTTTTGGATAGGTGCGACTTTTTGATCACTTTTTATTCCAATATTTGTAGGGCAAAGTAACCAAAAAACAGAAACTCTGATATAGTTTTTTACGGTTTTTTTTTACGCTGTTCACCGCGTGCAATAAATAATATAATATTTTAAAACCTCAGGTCGTTACGGTCGCGGTGATACCAAATACGTATGGCTTATTCTTATTTTTCAATAATAAAGGACTTGATAAGTGAAAAAGGGCGATTGTGTTTTATTTTATTACTTGAAACTTTTATTGTTCTCAAACTTTTATTTTTTTCACTTTTTTTGACACTTTTTTAATACTTTTTTTTTACACTTTTTTTCAAGTCCCACTAGGGGACTTGAAGTTCCAACTGTCTGATGTTTTTTTTCTAATACATTGCATTACCTACGTAGTGCAATGTATTAGATCTGTCAGTTATTCACTGACAGAAAGCCGATTAGGCTTCGCCTCCCGGTGGGGCCTAATCGGCTTTCGTAATGGTAGAGCAGGATGCCATTGTGTCTCCTATTGCCATAGCAGCAGTCGCCAGTCCCGATTGCCTGTCAGGGCTGGCGATCTGCTAGTAACCGCTACGATGCCGCAATCGCTTTCGATTGCTGCATCGAAGGGGTTAATGTCAGGGATCGGAGCTAGCTCCGGTTCCTGCCGTTACAGGTGGATGTCAGCTGTAACATACAGCTGACTTTCATTGCTGATGATGCTGGATCAGCTCCTGAGTCGGCGCCATCTTGCCGGCGGCTACGGAAGCCGATCAGGCTCCGCCGCCGGGCAGATCTTGACGGGCTTCCATGCTAGGCAGATCGGGAGGCCAGTATTAGCCCTCCGGTTGCCATTGCAGCCACCGGAACCCCGACAATTTCATTGCTGGGGTTCTGATGAGCTACAAACAGCTTAAATGTAGCGATCACGTTTGAACACTGCATTGAAGGGGTTAATGGCAGGGATCGAAGCTAATTTCGGTCCCCGCAATTACAGCCGGATGTCAGTTGTCAGATACAGCTAAGATCCGGCGATGATCCGGTGCCAAACATTTGTCGTAAGTATACAACATTTTGCGGGAAGCACTGGCTTTCCATGACGTAAACTTACGACAAATGTCGGGAAGGGGTTAAAGTCAAGTTAAAGATCACTATATCTGTACATAGAAGCTGACATATTGCAGAACAATTATATCAATAGTGTCACTTATATAAATTAATTGTGTAAAACTGTCACTTATGTATTTAAAGGGGTCGTCTCATCATAACAACTTTACCTTGAAACAACGTATTCTTTTTATTCCGGACACTACAGACACTGACCAATAGGCGACTATTTTTCTAGACTGTGCTCCATTTATAATTCAAGTGTCTTCTTTTGGGGCCCCTTAGGTAGCAAGGCACCAGTGAGGCTTTTACCCCTGCAACTCCTATTATTAAGCCCTTGATGATTATACAAAGTTCAGCCATAAAATTAACCCCTTAAGCCTCCATAAAATAAATGTACGTCATGGATTGCTTTACATAGGGCCACCGTGACGTACTATTCCATCATGGTGATTGTGTGGGCACAGGAGGAGCCCGGCTGTGATTGAAACCTCTGATCTTGACCATTTAACCTCTTAGATGGTGTAGTCATTGGCCACCGCAGCATTTAAGTGGGTAGACAGTGGGAGGCGGCTCCCTCTATCACTCCATAAGCGCCCTGTGATTTGATCATGGGGCTGTCAGTACGCTGACTACAGAACACAGTGGAAGGTAAAAACAGCAAAAAAATAATCACAGAGAGGACCACCACTGAAAACTCCTGAGGGTGCCTAGAGTTAATACATTTGTGGTCAGGTCTCTACAGATACAATACACAGCTACCGATGATGTGGTATCCGGCATCTGACACACTTATTGGTTCCCTATCTGTTGACACACGTTGGCAGCTCATGTCATGAGAAGCCTCATGGACTACACTCTGGGCGTTCGATCATGGGAGACACGTGATACTCCCACCAGTGACACATGCTTGATAGACGTCTGCACCGTGCAATGGTACCGCTCATCATCACATCCGGGGCAGTACTTTATGACATCAGATGCTATTTATATTATGTGCAGGGAATACTCCTCTATCCCCTGCACCATTATGGACTGACATCGGGTGGCCAGCTAAACTATGCGGCTGACTTCTTTCTACACTGGGGACATACAAGTACTATTGCTGTGATCAGTGCAACTTTAATTTGTATTGGTCCCTCATTTTGGAATATATAACTATATAATTATTGTCATGATCAATACAACCTTCTGTACTGTGTCTTATATTTACCCAAACAACAATTATCTCACACATCTATTACTGTATACTCAGGATCTGATTGATATGGCCAATAACTATATTTGTTTCCCTTATGAACTATAACCTTCAGACATAGGGAATGGCATTGGAATTGGATGTTTTTGGTCACCATTTCTTTGGTCCCACTAATAATTATGCAGGTGGATCTAGCGTATAATAGGTACTGTAGGCTCGAGTGTTGGATTGCTTTTATCAGAGCGGCTATCCTGCAGTGGTGGGAAGGGTTTAAGTAGAGTATAACAGATTGAGTTCCCAGCATTATCATTCCCTTACCCCCCCCCCCCTACAACATTACGAATTATATTCACTTGAGACTGGTGTTGTTTTATTAAATTTCTTTTGATTCTCTTGATTTTTTTTGCTGTTTTTGACATTCCACTATGTTCTGCATAAAGCTTAGTGTCAGCTGCGTTGTCTGTATTCTGACTTCTTTATCATAACAGAGCCATACCAGGCCCTCATACACCCTATGTGCTTCCGCAATAGAATCTATAAAACATAAAAGGGCCGAGCAGTGCTCCGGCGTCTTTTCGCAAATCACACTAGCTGGAATCGCAAATGCAAACGTTTACCATATTAACCAATTGGTAAACATTTGCGGAATCAGGAGATAACGCCTTTTCTCCTCCTCCTTCTTTTTTGCTCTAGTCCCTCTTCCCCTGATCCAGATAGAACATCTCCAAGGGGAGGAGGGAGAACCTCTCCACATACCTATCCTTCCCTATACGTTTCCTGACCTCCTGCTTAAGATGGGCCCCGATCCCTCGAAGCAGACATACACAGCCAACTGATCCCCGTTTACCTAATTAGGTGCCTCAGTCTGGACTGAGACCGCAACCGCCTCATGACTCACCAGAAGAGGGTTAACAAGGGAAAATGTGGAAAAACCGCCCTCCTACCCAGACTTTACAGGACCGCCCACGCAAAAACCTGGGATGGACCCGCACCCTTCACCAGGGAACCGCCCCACCATGTTCAGCAGGCACCCCACTGAGTCCCTCAGGCATCTACATACGACTCCGCCTGTGTTACCCCACAGCCCCTAGCGGCAGGGGGCGAACCTGACCTAAACAGTGATGGCACAAAGCACCAATAGTGATGCTTTTGAAAAGTATCAAAAAACTTTATTAAATATAGAGGACAAATGAATAAAAAGAGTCACACAATAGATATAGCAACATCTCCGGAGTGAAATACACAGGGTGAACACATGCCCATAACAATACGGATACATCTTATTTATAAAGTGCAAAGTGCTAAGCAATATATGAAATAAAGATATATACCATATATAATATAAATTGTCTTTGCAATACTGCAGGATGGATAAGGACATGGACAAGAAGCTAAATACAAGTAGTGATGGTCCTAGGATAGTTGCAACACATGTTCAAAAGAGTACAGCATATGAAATAACATGCCGCAATATATAACCATCTATATGACACAACCGGGATGGCGCCAACCACGACGCACGTTTCGGCACAGCCTTCGTCTGGGGGTGACATAATCTCCTAACAGGTATAATATAATAATATATATATTATATTATATATTATTATATTATATAATATAAATTTCGGTGTAATAATAAAAATGATACTACAGTAAACTGGAGATGATCGCCCAACACTGCGAATATAACCCCTTAATGACAATACGCCTTTTTACGGCGGTCCTTAACCCCTTAATGACCGCCGATAAGCCTTTTCACTGCGGTCATTAGTTGGCTTTATTCTACAGCACCGCCATTCCACGGCGCTGCATCAGAATAATGTAAACAGAGCAGGGAACTGTCAAATCTCTCTGCTCTCAGCTGCCAGAGGTAGCTGAGGGCTGGGGGCATCCCTGCTCGACCGGGTGAGATCGATATTAGTATCGATCTCACCCGTTTAACCCTTCAGATGCGGTGCTCAATAGCGTGGACCGCATCTGAGTGGTTTTGGAAAGAGGGAGGGAGCTCCCTCTCATCCCACCGACACCCGGCGATGGGATCGCCGAGTGTCTGTGTCTCAGATGGCAGCCGGGGTTCTAATAAAGGCCCCCAGGTCTGCCTATAGTGAATGCCTGCTAGCCTATGCCAGAGGCATGTCCTAGCAGGAGCCTGTCCATTTTAATCGGACAGACAGTAATACACTGCAATACAAAAGTATTACAAAAGTATTGCAGTGTATTATAATAGCGATTGGATGATCGCATATTAAAGTCCCCTAGTGTGGAAAAAAAAAATGAAAAACCATCTTTTTCTCCTTACAAAATGCTTTACTATTAAAAAAACACAATAAAGCAAAAAAGTTACACATATTTGGTATCGCCGCGTCCGTAAAGAACCCGACTATAAAGTTGTTAAGTTATTTAACCCGAACGGTGAACGCCGTAAAAAATAAAATAAAAAACAATGGAAAAATTGCTGTTTTCTGTTAATCATGACTTAAAAAAATTTGATAAAAAGTGATCAAAAACTCGCATCTACTCCTAAATGGTACCAACAAAAACTACAAGTCGTCCCGCAAAAACAAGCTCTCATACAACTGCATCTGTGGAACAATAAAATACTTATGGCTCTCCAAATATGGAGACGCAAGAACAAATAATTTTGAAAAAAAAGTGTTTTTACTGTGTAAGTAGTAAAACATACCAAATCTATACAAGTTTGGTATCTTTGCAATCGTAACAACCCGCGGAATAAAGTTATTGTGTTATTTATACCACACGGTAAACTACGTAGATTTAGGGTCCCGCAAAAAAAAGTTAATAAAAGTTAATGAATAAATTATATGTACCCCAAAATGGTGCTATTAAAAAGTACAACTTGTCCCGCAAAAAACAAGACCTTATACAGCTATGTCGACACGCAAATAAAACAGTTATAGCTCTTCGAATTTGACAATGGAAAAACGTAAAAAATGGCTTGGTCATTAGGGCCCAGAATGCAAGCAGGGGGAAGGGGTTAAACGTTATGGTCTCATGTTTACTTGATAAAGGGGTTCTGTTTCCCCTAAACCCGTTGTACCTCAAGAGACCCTCTATCTCTCTTTTATATGTGTGTTTTATTATGATCTATTGTTTTAGACAATGAATTATATATACACCACCGTTCAAAAGTTTAGGGTCACTTAGAAATTTCCTTATTTTTGAAAGAAAAGCACAGTTTTTTTTCAATGAAGATTACATTAAATTAATCAGAAATACACTCTATACATTGTTAATGCGGTAAATGACTATTCTAGCTGCAAACATCTGTTTTTTAATGCAATATCTACATAGGTGTATAGAGGCCCATTTCCAGCAACCATCACTTCAGTGTTCTAATGGTACATTGTGTTTGCTAACTGTGTTAGAAGGCTAATGGATGATTAGAAAATACTTGAAAACCCTTGTGCAATTATGTTAGCACCGCTGTAAACAGTTTTGTTGTTTAGACGAGCTATAAAACTGACCTTCCTTTGAGCTAGTTGAGAATCTGGAGCATTACATTTGTGGGTTCGATTAAACTCTCAAAATGGCTAGAAAAAGAGAGCTTTCATGTGAAACTCGACAGTCTATTCTTGTTCTTAGAAATGAAGGCTACTCCATGCGAGAAATTGCCAAGAAACTGAAGATTTCCTACAACAGCGTGTACTATTTCCTTCAGAGGACAGCACAAACAGGCTCTAACCAGAGTAGAAAGAGAAGTGGGAGGCCCCGCTGCACAACTGAGCAATAAGACAAGTACATTAGAGTCTCTAGTTTGAGAAATAGACGCCTCACAGGTCCTCAACTGGCAGCTTCATTAAATAGTACCCGCAAAACGCCAGTGTCAACGTCTACAGTGAAGAGGCGACTCCGGGATGCTGGCCCTCAGGGCAGAGTGGCAAAGAAAAAGCCATATCTGAGACTGGCTAATAAAAGGAAAAGATTAATATGGGCAAAAGCACACAGACATTGGACAGAGGAAGATTGGAAAAAAGTGTTATGGACAGACGAATCGAAGTTTGAGGTGTTTGGATCACACAGAAGAACATTTGTGAGACGCAGAACAACTGAAAAGATGCTGGAAGAGTGCCTGACGCCATCTGCCAAGCATGGTGGAGGTAATGTGATGGTCTGGGGTTGCTTTGGTGCTGGTACAGTGTGAGATTTGTACAAGGTAAAGGGGATTTTGAATAAGGAAGGCTATCACTCCATTTTGCAACGCCATGCCATACCCTGTGGACAGCGCTTGATTGGAGCCAATTTCATCCTACAACAGGACAATGACCCAAAGCACACCTCCAAATTATGCAAGAACTATTTAGGGAAGAAGCAGGCAGCAGTCACCAGATTTCAAACCCATAGAGCTGTTGTGGGAGCAGCTTGACCGTATGGTACGCAAGAAGTGCCCATCAAGCCAATCCAACTTGTGGGAGGGGCTTCTGGAAGCATGGGGTGAAATTTCTCCCGATTACCTCAGCAAATTAACAGCTAGAATGCCAAAGGTCTGCAATGCTGTAATTGATGCAAATGGAGCACTCTTTGATGAAAGCAAAGTTTGAAGGAGAAAATTATTATTTGAAATAAAAATCATTATTTCTAACCTTGTCAATGTCTTGACTATATTGTCTAGTCATTTTGCAACTCATTTGATAAATATAAGTGTGAGTTTTCATGGAAAACACAAAATTGTCTGGGTGACTCCAAACTTTTGAACGGTAGTGTATATGGCATGTCAGTGTCCGATATAGTGTGCTCAGCATGTGCCACCGGAAATATACACCCCATAAGCTGTAATGTGGGTTCTCCCGGGTACGGCAATACCCAACATGTAGCTGTTATTAGCTACCTGGGCACACGACAGGGCTCAGAAGGAAAGGACAACCATTTGGCCTACTGGAGCTTTTCTGGTGCTAAGTCATGTATGCAGAAGCCCCTGAGGTACCAGTACAGTTGAAACCCCCGAGAAGTGACCCAATTTTAAAAACTACACCCCTTAAGACATTCATCTAGAGGTGTAGTGAGCATTTTGACGCCACAGGTACTGTGTAAAAGATAATGTGCAGCAGATGGTGCAGAGTGAGATTTGCAATTTTATATATATATATGGCATGTCAGTGTCCGATATGGTGTCCAGCATGTGCCACTGGAGATATACACCCCATAAGCTGTAATGTGGGTTCTCCCGGGTACGGCAATACCCTACGTGTGGCTGTTATTAGCTGCCTGGACACACGGCAGGGCTCAGAAGGGAAAGATGAGGGGGATAAGCTGTGCGGAGTGTATCCACAGGGTAAATTAAAAATTAAGGGATGTATGATAAATTTGAAAACAATCTTTCATACAGAGCCCTGGTTTTTCGGGACACGTGTCGCATTGGTATATTGTTTGCCTCCTTATCCCCCTCTTTAAGCAGACTCTGCACCTCTTTTGACTTTTTCCCTTCTTGCCAGTTTGGGGAACTTCTCCTGGAAAATGTTGCCCTGGTATGATGCGTGTGGCCTCGCTTCCAGAAGTACTGGGTGCTCCCTCGTCTTGGTCCTTAAAGATTAGATTATTGATAACCACCTCATGAAATTCCAGGAAAGTTCCCCTCTGGCCTGTACATCGACGTAGCACGTACGCATTGTACAATGCCATCTGTATGATGTGCACGGCCAGCTTCTTATAACACACCCTCGATTTCCGCATGGCGCTGTAGGGCTTCAGGACTTGATCTGATAAGTCAACCCCTCCCATGTACCTATTATAGTCCAGGATGCAGTCTGGTTTGGGGATCTCTGTACTGGTACCTCGTACAGGTACATGGGTACTGGTGTGGCCATGTATTGTTGTCAATACAACGACATCTCTCTTGTCCTCTCGGGGTGGGCACTGCTCATTATCCGTATAATGTAAGAAGCGAAGTATTGCCTCATAGCGCATCCTGTACATGGCGGTACGGTACATCTGGGTGTGGTATAAGATGTCCGTGCTCCAGTAGGTCCTAATGGACGGCTTTTTCAGAAGCCCCATGTTCAAGTGAAGTCTCCAGAACTTACCCAACTCTGCTGCATCTACAGGGGTCCACCTGTGGGATTGGGCATAAAATGATGTGGGGTTCTTAGTAATATACTGTTGGGCATATTAATCAGTCTGGGAGACCATAAGATCTATAAAGTCATCAGCCCTGCCGTATTAAATTTTATCCCTGAGCTGCCCGTGTACTCTGGGATTTGCGGCTCATAAATGTCTGGTGTGGCGGTCCAAATGGGGTCACTTCGCTCGGGGGCTTGAACTGCAGTGGTGGTCCTGGGGCGTCTCCTAGGGGGTTACTCTTCTTCATCACTGGATGCGGAGGTGGATAAATAAAACAGAGTCTCACCATCCGACGACTCAGTGTCGGAGGCAAGAAATGAATATGCCTCTTCGGCACTAAATGTTTGTTGGAACATGTTTGATTGCTTCCCTAACTAGGAGCCATATGCTGCTACCTAAACCAGCCCAAAAAATTGGTGTTTTTAAAAAACGAGTGGCCTTCCCTGAGATTAAATCTAACTAGGGCGAGGGTTCCTAAGACTAAACCTAACTAGATTATATTTGAACTTCTCTGAGACTAAATCTAACTACGGCGACTATTCCCTGACACTAAACCTAACTAGATTATTCCGAGCTTCCCTAACACTAAACCTAACTACGGTGACGGGTGCCTGACACTAAAACTATCTAGATTATTCCGAGCTTCCCTGACGCTAAACCTAACTATTGTGAAGGGCCCCTAACACTAGATCTAACTACGGTGACGGATTCCTGACACTAAATTCCTTGACGCCATACCGAACTACGCTTTTTGACGGTTCCCTGACACTAACTAACCCTAATACTAAACTAACCAGTTAAATTGTCTAAATTAACAGGTAGAAAAAAATAATCCCCAGGGACCAAGAAATTGGTCCTAAAGACTAAAAAGTGGTCAGTGATAGGAAATAACTGACCAAAAACGTGGGGGGAACACAAGGAGGAAGGGTACAGGACTGGGTAGTGGATTGGGGAGGTTGGAAGCAGAAAAAAGTAGTTTTTTCACTTTTTTTTCACTTTTTTCACTCTTTTTCTTCTCTCCCTCTTCTCACAACCACTCTGAACGCCTCGCTATCTCCAACAGAGGCGTTCAGGGCAGGTGCCGCAGGATGTGATGTCAGGGAGAGGAAGTGAAGAGGCCGATCGCCACTATTGGATAGTTACTCACTGACTGACCAATAGTGGCGATCATGGAGGCGGGACCATCGCGACAGGTCCCGACGTATTGAGCTGTGATAGCCTGCTGTCTGAAACAGCAGCTGTCACAACTTGTGCACGCGTCATTGGAATATGGCGATGCATTTTCCCTGCGACGTAATATTCCGTCACTGAGCGCGAACGGGGCGGTCAGCGCGACGGAATATTACGTCGCTGAGCGCGAAGCGGTTAAATACATTGAATACACAGTGTCAAGAAACTTTAATTTAACTTTTTCAATGGTTTTCAATGACTTAAGTGATAAGCAGTGGGGGATTATCATATGGGCGGTTCGGGCGGCCGCCCGGGGCCCGAGGCTCCCAGAGGGCCCATGGCAGCCCGAACCGCACATCATCTTATAAATCTATTCAGCGCGCTAGCGCTGCTAACTGCCGAGGAGCAGGGAATTGGCCGGGAAAGGGGTAGGACACGCCTCCCTGACAAGTGCGGGCCGCCGCCATTGAGTAACAGAACAGCGACGGACGGCTGTTCTGTTACTCCAAAGCAGCAAGAGAAGAGCCGGGCGGGTGGTCAACGGCGCTGAGGTTAGTTGGCTTATCCTCCTGCCCAACTGTTTCCCGACCGCTGGCTGTATTTTTAGGGCCAGCGGTCAGGGACGGGTCCTTAAAACCCGAGCCATAGACTTTCTACGGCTCGGGCTTTAACTTGCTGCCCGCGCGATCGGGCAGCTGAATGTCGGGTCTCCGGCTGTCAGTGACTGCCGGGGACCCTGAGGAGAAGACAGAAGCAGCTTTCGCTGCTTCTGTCTGCTCTGATCTCTTTTATACAGCGTTCAATGAACGCTGTGTATGGGAATAGAGACAGCAGCAGCAGCGCTGTCTCTATTCCTCCCGGTGATCATGTGACTGGTCACATGATCGCCGGGTGCCGTTAGTGGCAGACTGTTGCTGGGTCTAACTAGACCCAGCAGAGCCCTATTAGTGACAATCGTCACTATGAGGGTATGTGCACACACACTAATTACGTCCGTAATTGACGGACGTATTTCGGCCGCAAGTACCGGACCGAACACAGTGCAGGGAGCCGGGCTCCTAGCATCATACTTATGTACGATGCTAGGAGTCCCTGCCTCGCTGCAGGACAACTGTCCCGTACTGAAAACATGATTACAGTACGGGACAGTTGTCCTGCAGCGAGGCAGGGACTCCTAGCATCGTACATAAGTATGATGCTAGGAGCCCGGCTCCCTGCACTGTGTTCGGTCCACTACTTGCGGCCGAAATACGTCCGTCAATTACGGACGTAATTAGTGTGTGTGCACATACCCTGAGAGGGCTGATTTCCCCTGTAACTGGGGCTGCTGTGCAGCTCCAGTTACAGTGGAAAAACATGGTGTAAAAGAAAGAAAAAATATATATAAAGTTCCCCAAAGGTCTTTTTTGACCTTTGAGGATCAGACCATAGTAATAAAAAAATTGTAAAGTAAAGTGCAAAAAAAAATTAAATAATAAATACACATAAAATACCCACCCCAAAAAAAACGGTCCTCCCGCCAATCATTGTTGTAACGCTAGCGCTGACCCAATTACCCTAATATAGACATGTAATATATAAAAATTTACGGTAAACAATGACGATTACAAATAAAAGGTCTATTTTAGGGTAAAACTATATTACCAAAAAAAAATAGCTGAAACGTAAAAAAGCTTATTTTTTTAGTATTATTTTCAAACTTTATCAATAAAAATGCTAAAATAGCAAAAAAGGTGTGTATAAAAACAATAAAAAACGAAACCTGCCTTGTCTACGGAAAATTCCCTGTGTGTCTGTGCTATGTGAGTTGCGTCTGTGTTTATACCAGACCAACCGGAACTGACGTCAGGTTGGTCTGGTATAAACACAGACGCAACTCACATAGCACAGACACACAGACACACAGGGAATATCCGGCGGACAACCCATACCAGTGATATCTCTTACAGCGACCGTGACAAAGGCCGAGGTTCGGCCGAAACGTCTTTACCAAGTCGCTTTCCACCTCAACTTTACCATCTTTTGTTGCAATAAAACTTAAATTTGTTTGCATCTGGATCTTTTGCGTACCTCTGTGAGTGCTGGGGTTATATATTTTCAATATTGTGGGATTCTCGTCCCTACCTTACTAGCACCACGCCAATTGATTGAGGAGTGCATCCCAATATCTATTTTTGTCTACGGAAAAAACATCGCAAAAATCACGTCGGTTTTATTTTTTTTTAATAAAAATGTGTGTTTGGTGCAACTTTGTAATTACGTTTTATGAAAAAATATTTTCACTTTTTGAGATACAGCTGCTTTGTATCCGGTTTCCGTCAGGTCAGCAGGACTGACGGGATCAGTGAAACGGGCCCTGCGCTAAATTATAATCTTAGATGTGATAGATTTGAGGTGGATCCTGCGTGTCACTGATCCTGTCAGATACAAAGCAGCTGTATCTCAAAAAGTAAAAATATTTTTTAATAAAATCAATCAATCACACTGATACACACACATACTAATATATATATATATATAGTGGTTTAGGTGGCATTAGTGTCGCAGTGTGCTGTCGCCATTCTATGTCTGCTGTATATCTGCAGTCACAGGTGTTCTTGCACCTGCATACATTTTGTATGTGTATGTGCTGTTCAAATTTTTGTTGTGTTTATGGGATCCATATATGTGGGGTTAGTGACTGCCTCCACTTGTTGTTCTTGCACTCCTCCCATTCTGCCCTGGGTGATTTTAATCAATTCAATGCTGGATCCTACCATCCCCAGGTATATATGTAGGCTTAGTCCCAGTTCTGGGTGTATGTGCAGCGTAGGTTCCCACCTTACAGAGGTCGCCTTGTCGTGGCAGGTGGGCTAACACTTTTTGATCAAAATGTGCACTAAGAACCTCCCTATTTGTAAGTAGATTTAGCTTTAGTGCATATTTATTTATATTTAGTGGTTTAGGTGGCATTAGTGTCGCAGTGTGCTGTCGCCATTCTATGTCTGCTATATATATATATATATATATATATATATATATATATATATATATATATATATTATAAAGATTTTAAATGTGTACGTAACCTTGTGGCACTATATACAAGGGGGAGCGCTGTGTGGCACTATATACAAAGGGGGAGCGCTGTGCGGCACTATATACAATGAGGGGCTGTGTAGTGCTATCCACAGTGGTATGTGTGTGGCGCTCTTTATAGGGGGGGCTTTTTGGTGCTATTTACAAGAGGGGGAGGGCTGTGTGGCGCTCTCTACAGGGGGTCTGTATGGCACTATCTATAGGGGGCTGTGTGTAACGCTCTCTACGGGGGGGTGTGTGATATATAGAGGGGGCTGTGTATGGCGATATCTATGGGGGTGTGTAATATCTACAGGGGCTATATGTGGCACTATGTACAGGGGGCTGTGTGTATGTGGTGTTTTACAGTGTGTGGTATTATTATATTCAGGCGCGCAGTGTTTGGTGCTATTATATTTAGGGGTACAGTGTGTGGCACCATGATAGCTTTATTTTCGTTTATAGGTGTGGAAATGTTGGAAAAGTGAGGAGACGTCTGAGTGGCAAATTCTGCAAAAATTAGTCATGGCCGGGAGAAGTCGTCATGAGCGCTGGACCGGATGGAGAAGAAAAGAGGAAAAAAACTACTAGAATCTGAGACGTCGTCACCTGTGAGTCACTAGATTTATAGAGAATCTGTCACCTCTCCTGACATGTTTATTATAGGAATCCTTGTATTTCACAAAAAGTCTTTCTGCAGTCCAGGACTGATAGACAATTCCCCTTGTCAGGAGGTTGTGTCCCTGCACAGTGTGATACTGTCAGTATGTAGGGACACCGCACTGCGACAAAGGAAATCGTAACACTGTTAATGCTTGCCCAAAAAGGTAGTGTTAAAAATAGTTACGGCGCGGCAGGGCGGCGGTGGTGAGGAAGGGGGGCCCAAGTTTGGGTAACAGCCCAGGGCCCATGGTCTACTTAATCCGCCACTGGTGATAAGTTATCACGCTACAGCAAGTTATCAGAGTCAGGATAAGGATTCCTACATCCAAACAAAGAAACAAGAAGTTCATCTGCTCACCAGGCCGTCCATGTGTCCAATAAACTCTCGGTGCGCGGATAATAGTCTGGTAACTTTATGGAGCATTAAAATGGAGGCGATCCAGAGCTTAGGCTACATTCACACGACAGTGAAAAAAAAATGGCCATTAAAAACTGATCACACAGCCTCCCTGTAGATGATGGCACCCAGCCTCCCTGTAGATGATGGCACACAGCCCCCTGTAGATGATGGCACACAGCCCCCTGTAGATGATGGCACACAGCATCCCTGTAGATGAAGGCACACAGCCCCCTGTAGATGATGGCACACCGCCCCCTGTAGATGGCACACAGCCCCCTTGAAGATGATGGCACACAGCCCCCCTGTAGACGATGGCACACAGCCCCCCTGTAGATGATGACACAGACACCTCTCCGGAGAAAGCACCACACCCCTTCCCGCCCTCCCTGTAGTAATCTTCCAGGACTCTTTCTGTAAATTCAGGACAGTCCCGAAATTTTTTTTCTACAGTTGACAACATTGTCCCCTGTACTAGCGCCATGATACCCTTGTAGTGGGCGCAACAATATCCAACATTTTTGGTCTGCCTGAATGCCTCACATACTCACCGATGCATTACCCATGAGACTAGAGACCACACCTGTAGAGGACGGCGCTGCATCGGTGAGTATGTGTCATTGCGCCGCCGACAGCCAGCAAGGGAGCCAATAGTTCCCTTGCCTCTTGAATCCCCATATCACAGAACCGTTTTTAACAGCTATTACATATGTGTATTGACAGCCGTTAAAAATTGATTCATTGACTCCTATGGGGGCCGTCTGGCCGTGAAAGCTGCCAAAAATAGGACATGTCCTATTTTTTGAAGGCCAATATTCACGGGTGGTTAAAAAAAGGCTGTGTGAATACACCCATAGAACATCATTGATTTTTACTGTCGTGTGAATGTAGCCTAAAACGAAATTCAATAAAATGTATCCTTTATTAGTTCAAATGTTGCCATCTTTACCTTGACTTTTAACGCATTAAATAAACAATCCCTTATCTTGACTTTTTCAATGGCTTTTGTTGTGTGATATAACGCTGCAACAAATGATATTTTATTTCACATCTAGCGAAAAGTAGTAATCAGAAAATAGGTTTTTAATGTTTCGGTCTAAACTGTTAAGAGATCGAGCAGATTACACACTCAATCCCTCAGGTGATTGGAGACCTAGTTCCCTACCCATCTCTCACAAAAACCTCAACATGCCCGAATTTAATATTGCCCCTAAAGGGAACAATTTTATTCAGGCAGACCCCACCACTCCACGCGAGTTAACCACTACCTATGGTCGATCCTTCAGGAACAGTTCAAAAATTAGACCTACCAATCGAACCAATGGGTCAATCTCCCTAACAAAACCCTATGACATTGTGGTGAACAAAAACCACCTTCCGAATAGTATCCCTAACAAACCAGTCGATGATACCACTCCTATTATCGCAATAAACCAACCTTGCTCTCGAGGACACTTAATTCACCAAGTACCTATCAATACTTTCAAATCCTCAGATTTGGAACTCCATCTTTCCAGACTACTCTCTACAACTGAACCAATGGAAATACCCGCCATTAACAATTCTCCCATTTTTTCCTTCAACGACTCTATAGAGGATGGTATCTCGTCCCTACTACAATTATCAATTCACAACTCTCCCCAGTCCCCCATCTCAACGTCACCCAATATTTTATTTCATGAACCACTAGAGGCTTCCAGTCTACCCCAAAAGTACACTACCATCAACTCCGACACGAACTTAGCCCTATCTGCCCTAGACTTCACTTATGCGGTAGCATCTTTTTTAGGTCTCCCCTCACAGTTAGTCAGGCCACCCTTAACCCCTACGATCATGAGTCAAGACATTTTGATCCCCTTCATTATGAGCCCCAAAGCCCAATCAATCACCAACTTTTTCCCAAAGTTACAAAAAATCTCTACGAAAAGAAAACTGGCTATAGACCTAGAGGACGGAGAGGGGGAAAAAACCGAAACAAACCAACACCCATCCCTCAGCAAAAAGAGGAACTTTGTCCCACAATAAAATTATTTAATCTATCATCTTATACATTAAACACCCACGAATGTAGTCTATTGAACAGAGGCCTTTCCTTCTGCCCAACAGCAGCAATCGACACCTTTGAACTGTTTATGGACCTGAATAGGTTTATACGAAAACTTACCCTGACAAGACATTTTGCTATTGCTAAGCACACCATCTCTCCAGTTTATAATACCGAAGAACCCCCAAATAGCGCCTCCCCAAGCGCCATTCCAGTAGAGGTTCACCCCAAATCAACTTTCTACCCAACCTACCACCAGGGACCTATGCTAGAAACCTTTTCTACCTTGGTGACCAACGAATTTAGGTCAATTGAAGCACCATCACACTACCCAGACAACCTGACCTCATATGAAAGAAGGGCTTTAAAAACCCTTCAGAACAATGCAGACATAGTTATCCGCCCGGCAGATAAGGGAGGGGGCATAGTCATCCAGGATAGAACCGAATACCTAGGCGAAACTATGAGGATTTTGAGTGACACCTCATTCTACCATAGACTCACCACCAACCCACTTTCCTCCTATATATCTGAATACCAAAATCTCATTGAATCCGCTGCCGTTGAACGTTTAATTACTAAAAAAGAAAAACAGTTTCTGTCTGTCCCATTCCCAAATATGCCCTTCATATACCACCTACCAAAAATACACAAGTCACTCACAGACCCCCCAGGACGTCCAATTATCTCTGGGATAGGTTCACTTACCAGTAACCTGTCCCATTTTGTTGACCCATTTGTATTGACCCTACCATCATATCTAAAAGATTCCACACAATTAATTAGAGACCTGAACAATCTGAATATTGACCCCTCTACACCCCAAATTTGTTTCCTTACAGCAGATGTAACCGCGCTGTACAGCAATATCCCCCATAACAAAGGCATAGAAACAGCCCATTCTTATCTTTCATCCAATACCTTAATTCCTGAGTCACAAGTCCACTTTCTAATCAATTGCATCAAATTCATCCTTCACCATAATACATTCAGCTTCAACAACAATTTTTACAACCAGGTCAAAGGATGCGCCATGGGCACCCGGTTTGCACCATCATACGCAAACCTTTACATGGGAGCATTTGAAAACACATACATTCATGGCACACACCCATTCAAAAACAATATACTACTATACAGACGCTATATCGACGACCTATTTCTAGTTTGGAGAGGAAATATTGATGAAGCTTCCCTTTTTATTGAGACCCTAAATAATAACAATTATGGATTAACATTTACGCATACCTTCTCTCCCGTTTCCATTGAGTTCCTAGACCTCACAATTAGCCACAATAGCAATTGCAATAAATTTATCACCCAAACACATTTCAAACTGGTAGATGTTAACAGTTACATCGATTTTAAAAGCGCTCACTACCGCCCTTGGCTGAAAAATATACCATTCGGACAATTTAGGAGGATCAGAAAGAACTGCAGCACAGACATCCACTATCATAAAGAGTGCAATGTCCTTGAAAAACGTTTTAAAGACAAACACTTTCCTCTAAAACTAATAAAAGGTGCAAGACATAAGGCCACTGAACTAACGCAAAACTCCTGCCTTAACCCGCCTCCTAGAAATCCTGGACCCAGCAAGAACTTCAATACCAACTTTATCACTACTTACAATAAAGGTAGCAAGATAATCAGAGCTATCTTAGGGAAACATTGGCACATCATTAAAAACGACCCATACCTGAAAGACCTGGTACCAATGAAACCCAGTACTACCTTCAGGCGGTCTTCAACTCTTAAAAACCTCCTAGCTCCTAGCAGAATTAAGAAGTGCCTAACACCCAGCACTAACTTCCTCTCAGATCTAAAAGGATCATACAAATGTGGTCGCCCACGTTGCCTATGCTGTAACATTATCAACCATAACAAACACACATACACATCCTCCGTTACCGATGAAACCTTCCCAATCAGAACGTTTCTCAATTGCGGCAGCTCGTATGTCGTTTACCTTATCGAATGCCCCATGTCAACTACAGTATATAGGCAGGACCACCCAATGCCTACGAACCCGGGTCAACAACCACTGCTTCAATGTTACACTGTGTTTTAAAAAAACCAGTGTTATCTCGCCACTTTGCTCAAATACACAAATGTCAGTTTAATGAAATCCGAATTACTCCTATTGAACATATTCACCCAGATGTCCCAAATAGGTTTAACAAGTTGAAACAAAGGGAAAATTATTGGATATTCAAAATGAATACACTACATCCCAGAGGCCTGAACGACATCTCAGAGTCGTCTTTAGATTAGCCATATCAACATCGATTAATCCTCTTAATTAGGAGATATCATGACCCTTCTAGCCTACACACTAAGACGCACATACACACATCTACATGATTTTCCTATTAAAACCTACCAATTAAATACACAATAAACTATTGTCCTCCTTAGACATTGATACCCGGAGACTTTCTAATCAACATTCATATACAAAAATCCCCCAGTGTAAAACCATCCGAATTGCTTCAACCCAAAATGTCGTATTTATGTCCTTACACACACCAACACGTACCGTTAATTTTTTAAAACCCCCAAAAAATCTTTTTCTTTACATAAAAGATCTTTTTATGAGACCTTAAAGAGTTCACCATATTCTCTTTAAACTAACCATTTTCCTAGCCGCTAATAAACCTTTTGAATACATACTGTTTGAATTAAATTCTTTTCATACACGCATTCGAATATTTCTACTTACCTCCTCAGCAGCTGTCCTTGCCCATCCCTCTCCTCAATGACGTCTCACGCGAACCCCCGGAGTTTGCGTGCCAATATGCGTGCCACCATGCGTTCCACCGCATGCTGCTCTGGCCCGCCTCGGCTTCCGTAGTCAAAACGATCACCTTGACTACAGCCCGGTTTTACCCAAACAAATCCACATTCACTGTACTAACCAATACACTGAATAAAAGAAACACAACAACGCTACATTACTACCTTTTGCCGCCCGCACTATGAGATGAACTTTCTATACTGTAAATGTTTAGTCTCTCGGATCCGCTACAACCTTTGACATGTAACATCTCGCAAACATCCCCTGTTCTGTATTTTAATATTCTAATGTTTTACCTAACTACATGTTCTTTGTCCAATCGTACTATAATCTGATTATTTCTGTTATTGTACCTGGTAATTTTGTGAACTTTGACCCGCCATGTTTTGGGGGTTTGCTTTCCACTTTTGCTCCATCTGAACTGGGCCAATCATCAGCCAGTGTTGTGTATATATATACCAGCCTGTTTTAAACAAAATTTTATGCCTGATGAAGACGCCAGTTCGGCGTCGAAACGCATTGCAATAAAGCACCCTTTTAAATTAGAAGAGGCTACTCATTTCTCCAGAGACTACTATTTCTCCATTTGACTTGGTCCACGCAGCAGCGCCGTTATAGATCCCCCTTTTTCTACAATTGTCTACTATACACCAGCGGTTACCTTTGGAAACCGGTCCGGATCTGGCAGCAGCACCCGTGGATTTATTTCGCGCATTACCTATGGCTTTCTGGTGAGCATGGTATCTTCATTCTTCCATTAGCCTACCCTACTGAACTGCACTATGTGGCGCCGTGGTCTTTTCTCTCTCTCTCGGTCTATACATTCGACCTTCTTTAGACACGGATTACGACCGTGGATACAGATATGCGGCGCTTGTGACCTCGGTCGCTATTGGGTAATGGCGCCATTATTTTTGGATTACTACTTTTCGCTATATGTGAAATAAAATATCACTTATTGCATAATACCTTGGAGTCCTGAGTTCCCATGTTTTATACATTGGCGTGGAAGCCTACTCACGCACCCTTGAAAAACGGAGTGCTGTGGGATCAAGAAAGTATCACGCTGCAACAAGATATCAGAGTCAAGTTAAAGATGGCTACATCTGTATAACAGTATAAAATCCATCTAGTAACAGATTACATGTTTCATACATTACATGTTCTTAGTCGTAGCCCCTATAATAACACATGTATCTTTCTTCCATGTTTATAAAACAGCAGCCCCATGTAACGCCTATATCCAGTGTATACACAGACAGTCTATCCAGGCAGTAGGAGATAATCGATGATGTAACTGATACTGCAGCCATTTATGATGTCACTGATGATGTCATAGACAGTACTAGTCGTTAGGTTCTATGTGCAGCTGGATTACATATTTTCTACAATTTCTGCCAATGATATCTGGACCAGGACTGTGATTGACTGTGTGATTGACAGGTAAGATGCAGCATTTTATCATTAATTCTACATGTTACTGGATACATGAAATATATACGCTCTAGAAATCTCATATAAGGCCAGATTCACACTGGACATTACTGCAGCAATTTCTAACCACACGAACACCTCATCACAACTATATGATTTTAGAAGGATTTTTTTCTGGTGATTGTCGGGAGTTGGGGTTGCTTAATGCAACTAACAACTGAACATGTGGATTTTACATTCAGATTTCAATGTTTCATATTTTCTCATTAAAGTTACAACTTAGTACAACACAGTATGTTCACACAGCCTATTTTCAGACGTTTCTCGGGCCGTAAACACCCCGAAAAATAGCTGAAAATACAGAGGCTGAACGCCTCCAAAGATCTGCCCATTGATTTCAATGGAAAAAGCGGGCGGTTTGTTCCGATGGTGCATTTTACGTGGGCGTTTGATAAAGTCAATAGAAAAAAGCTGTCTGTAATGTGGAATGTGACTTCTCAAGTATTTTCTAGAACAGACATGTCCAGAGAGATGTCAGATCCTCTATAATTTTATAGTTTTTCAGTTTTCAATATGACGTCTAATTTTTCTGCTAAGTCTTTGTTTACATCTGTGTTGCAGGCTCTGTTAGTGGTTCTGCTCCTATGATAAAGGAGTACAGCGAAAATAGCAAGCACATGTGAACAGAGCCTTAGTTGGTAGAGGGAACTCATTTATATTATCTTCACTGTTTACATATTTTATTATATTGTAATTAAAATGAGATATTATTTGTATTTTCTCAGTTACAATGGAGAATTTGGGGAGAGGTGATTCTTCTAACTGTCTTCCATCTAGATAATTGTAGCTTATTAAACAAGTTTACATGTGTGTACAAAAAGCTCATCTCTAATATATAAACCTATTATTAGACTAATATATCACCTATAAAGAATATCATTTTTCCAAATAAAAAAACATATCTTTGTTAAAAGTATACAAATATAAAAGAATAATCGATGGAACAAACCGGATTCAAGTTGGCATCAGCTGATCACATAAATACACACTCATAGATGTGACTCATACAAAATCCTCTATAATAGCTACGGGAGAAAAATAGGAATATTTACCAGATGGCTGTGAATAGTCTTAAAAAGCTACCGTATATTATCCTAATAAGGCTCAGCAGTAGCCAGGGCCGGCCTTAGGGGTGTGAGACCTGTGCCATTACATAGGGCGCATCCCTCCAGCAGGTGGAATCTGGTGCTGCGCTGGCTCCCTTCCACTGCTTGTGTTTTAGAAGCGGCCAGGCAACTCAGCAGCTGCCTTTCCGCCTGGGCGCTTCTCTCACTAGCGTAGCGTCTCTAGCAGCGACAGCGGACATGAGGGTGCCCATCATGGCCGGTGTCGCCGCTAGCAGCCGCTGTGGCTGCTACAGTGGTAGTGATGCCACATTTAATAGTATCTGCATCTTTAAGACGCAGATACTATTGAATACTATAGCAGAGCGGAGAGTATATGTCACAAAGTATTGCAGTTTTTTATGCATTTTTTTAATGCATTTTTACCATACAACAATTATAGGCCATGTCCCTAACCATTCTGAAACTATCAGCACTGATTGTATAGTATCAGACCATGGCCATGGACAAAAGGAAATAGCAGCACCCGGTTGTCAATTTCTGCTTACATTTCCAGGAGTAATAAAAGAGGAACGGCACAATGAAGCGCTCTATCATGGCCTCAGGTCCAGGTGTAGGAGGGCTGCTCAAAGAATAAGGAGAGCGCCCAATTAATGCCCAGCATAGAAAGTAGGAGAGTCCAAGGTAAGTGCCGAATATTTATTGTATCTCTACACAAGTTATATCACATATTTACTGGCTGGATGCTTTTTAGTAATCATGGATATTTTCTCTGGTACCGAAATCCAAGAAGCCAATTTCAGTTTTTTCAAATTGTCCCTCAGAAAATAAGGTTGTACTTCCTAATATTCCTCACTTCAATGCTAAGGGTGGAAGAATAGAAAAAATGCCCCTTGCAAAATGTACTGAGCGCTTATTACTGACAAGCTACATACCTGTACTATATTAGGAAAAGAGACCAAGAGCCTGGAAACCCGATGTGGTCAACTATGGATCCAGACTAAGCTGCCACCTAAACTTATTTGTTGTCAGCAAACTTGGTGCATGCCCAGTATATTCATTACATGTATCCAAATTATATGTGTCCAAAGACGCCACAAAACAAAAAGAGAATCAGAAACTCCACATTTCTCCATGATTTCCCTTTAAGGTTTGGTTTATATAGAGACATAACGTTTAGCTCCTTGGCCTTGATGTCAAATCTATACCAGGTCCCGCCAATCACCATATACCATATATAATCTGGACACCACAGATACAATAGGCTGGTTTTATGGAAAATGTGGTCCTAGGCAACAAGCAAATTAGACTCGCACCCACCCCATCCCACCACAAAATCTTTTTATACAGTTTTTTTTTATTTATCTGGTGGTCTAGGGCAGTGAAAGGGTTCAGTGTAAATTCACTGGTGGTTTAAGGATGTTACGGGATTATTTTTAAATTATCTGGTCGTCTAGGGCAGTTAAGGGGGTGAAAAGTAAAATCAGGATTCCTCTAGGAGATGGGGCATTTGGGATTGGCATTTGTAAATTGCCCAGATTGTGTGTGACCCCCCTAATACCAGTCATGGACACCAGGGCCTGGGTGTGACTGCAACCTCTTCACCCCTATAGTTGTGTTCTCTGGGTTTACACTAATATTACAAAATGTTTTCAATGTCTGACTCGTCCTGTGATAGAAAATGAAATGTGTGAAAGTAAATATATTATTATTCATTCTAGATATGGGGTTATTTTATGTTTATTCCATTATGTATTTTACAGACATTTATAACATCTGATTATGTGGCACCAGTGACAGCCGACATGCTAGGATATATACTGTATATATGTAAGTATTATAGCAAATAACAACCTATATAAATTCTATAACCTGATGTCATCCAGAATGTTCCTATAGAGACACATGACAAGATTGTGGGAACTAATTCCCCAATGTTGTTAAACCAGGGCCGGTCTTAGGGGTGTGCGACCTGTGCGGTTACACTGGGTGCATCACCTGTCACTACTGAATGGGGCGCCACTGGTCGTTGATCTCTGGGGTACCCATTGCTTGAACTCTCAATCCCACTCTTCATGTAAAAAAAATAAAGGCCACTGCTCAGGGTGCAGATACATTTCCTTGATAATGGATTACATTACAGTGTGGCAGACAATATCTGTCTGGCGGTGTTATTTGGGCACTGTATGATTGCATTATTTGAGTACTATATTCTACGCCATAAACTGAATTTACACGCTGCAGAATTGCTGCGCGGCAAAATTCACAAGTGTTACAGGTGAATAGTTACAGTTTCAAAACCTTATCCACATGTAGCAAAAGTAAACGCTGGGAATTTTGCTGCAGCTCTATATTATTATTATTATTATTATTATTATTATTATTATTATTATTGACATGCTACATAAAGAGGATATTATGATATTAGTAATATAAAGGGGACTTGTTATTTATGTAATTTCCTAATACATTGTTGGAATATGGAGGCAGTACACAGCGCACACAGTGTCTACATTACCAGTACTGCAGTCTGTGCGCCACATACAGGTCCGTCCACATGAAATTGCTGTGTACATGAGCCCCAGTGTATATTTCCTTCATTGTTGGGTGATCGATACTGAGCATACATCTGTCTGGAGAAATAAAACGACACAATTATTGTTTTCTCCAGAACACCTTAAGATCGGCTGCCTGCTGCCAGGGGGACTCTCTGAAGCAATATTTCATCTATGCAAGGTGCGTCTATTATTAGTTACTATATGCAGTGTCCACCAATACCCTCCACAGTTAGAATGACACTTTTTGTATGTGCTGGGTCAGAATGCCCCTTTTGTATGGCCCCACAGTAATGAAGCCCCCTTTTGTAAGCCCCGACTCAGTCCTTTTATTCCTCATATTAATAGTGCCCCCTTTGCGCCTATAAAATAAAAAATGCTACTCACCTAATAGACAACCAACCGGGTTAGACATTCTGCTTCCTACAAAACCAGTGGCCTGGCGCAGACGGAGTGATTCAGTGACATCATCATGCTGGGCCTCTGATATCATTAGTATACTCCGGGTGCCTAGTTGGCTATAGGTCTGAATTAGGCCATGGCCTACGAAATCATACGGCAGGGCAGGAACCCAATGGCTCCCTGCGCCGTTATTGTTTGTCCAATTTCAGGGGCGTATGGAGCCCCAGAGCTGTGGGCCACCCCAAATCCCTGGACCCCTATATACCCCTTTGGTAATCTTACACTGGTTGGGGACTGGACTCTGTTCTAGATGAAAATGTTGCCATTGATTGAGATTTGTCCTAATACATTGACTTTCTTTCTCCTAGAATTAATTCCTCATAAGAGTTAATGATAACCACACGTCCCAGGAGGCCAGATCAAAGATTAAGCAAAGCCCTCCTCCTCACCTCACATAATGTTCTACATTCAGCCGGACAAATTCAGTAGGAGAGTCCGAGGTCAGTGTATTTTATTAACTGTATCTCTAAATGATCGCATAGGGCGTATTACTGGTCAATACTGAAGAGAGCACTACCACCATTGATGGCCTGGTCACCCTCAACTTACACTCCCGATCCGGCATTTAGGGCCCAAACCTATAATATAAAAAAACAGAAAGATTCAATCCCTAGTTTATTGACTTGGTGATGTTATTTGAGCACTGTATGATTAAATTATTTGGACACTACATAGTGCATCATAAGGGGGAGGACGTCACAGATACTGCACATGTCACCAATAAACCTAAGGCCGGCCCTGGATGTGACACAATAGCTGCCACGTGACATGCCATCCACACTGACATGACCGCTGTGGCCTAGTAACTAAAGACAACAGAACCACCAGCGCAGGAGCAACAGGGAATTAAAAAAATTAGTAGGGGCTATTTGTTATTTTTAGACATATGTGGCTCATACTAAGGTTTTTGAAACTGTCAGAAAATCAATTTAATAATTATTTTGTCTGTTGAATCCAGAAATACAATTTACCATTTTCTACTCTCTCTACTCCAGTCCAAAAGACTCCACAAAAGACAAATTAGAAGTTTTCCACTAAGAATAAGATTATATAGGAGAATAACGATAAGCTCCTGGTCCTTGATACAAAGTCTATACCAGGGTCCTCCAACTATTATGTGCCATTATACTGCTGGTGTTATTTGTGTGGCAGAGGGGCATTGGACTCGCCTCGCCCTGTGATAGAAAATGAAATATGTGAAAGTAAATATATTATTATTCATTATAGATATGGGGTTATTTTATGTATGTGCATTAAACCCATTATGTATTTTACAGACATTTATAACATCTGAATATGTGGCACCAGTGACAGCCGACATGCTAGAAGATCCACTGTATATATGTAAGTACTATAGCAAATAACAACCTATAGAAATTCTATAATCTGATGTCACCCAGAATGTTCCTATAGAGACACATGACAAGAATGTGGGAACAAATTCTCCAAGGTTGTCAAAAGGCAGATCATATATTTGTTGATATGATGAACCATACTAAGCGCACGTCATAATATCTTTACAGTTTATACTTTTTGTTCCAGAAATACTTAAGATCGGCTGCCTGCTGCCAGGGGGACTCTCTGAAGTAATATTTCATCTATATGCGGTATGACCATCATTAGTTACTATATACAGTACCCACCAGTAGCTCTGTACATTGAAAAAGTGATGAGCGGGCAAAATGCCAAGAAAGGCATAGCAGTGGGGAACTTTGGATAGTTGGTAGGAATAGGCATAATGTAAGTTAGGGGTATCTTTGTCCAAAATGCTGGCCACATTGGGACTGAACGTAGGTGTAAGGTAATTGGATGAGGGGACTTAGGGTAGTGTAGTGGAATTTTAGACAGCTTTGGTCTGCCAAGAACATTTGCGATGTGTCAAGGCCTGGTTAAAGTATCTACAATGGCTTCAGGAAGGGAGAGTAGTAACTAGGGGGCCCCATCAATGACCTCGATTTCATGGCGCCACAGGCTGGAAGTTCAGTAGGCCTAAATTAGGCCTAATATTTTGGTGTGAAACTGGAGGCGGCCGTACCACTATGATGCAATAGAAAAGGACTTAAGTGAGTTGCATTACAAGTCATGATCTGCAGGCATAGGTGATAATGGACACTGGCAGAATGTTTTTATATTTACAGCTCTCAAGCGGAAAGCAATGGAAGGTGCTGGGATATTGCCACGTATAGAGCCCCCACAAGTCATGTAGCACAAGAACCTGGACTTGGGGTATACTGGATTGTTTGGAGCCGATGGCTGGAAGTAAGAAGTATCCTGGCATCAAGGAAGCAAGGCAGGTATCCTCAATGGTATCATTCTAGCAAAAATTTGAGGGAACATGGCACAATGATGGGCCAAGTGCCAGGGTCCTTGCGCAGGGTTCCTGGGTCGGTGAGGGCAACATTATCCCAGGAGGGCCTCATAATCTCAACATGGGAGAGGGACATCTTGGGGGTTGCCAAAATGTTTATAACATGAAGTACTGGCACAATGTTTGGAATTACAGGAGCAGCGCATCTGGATGTAAAGAGAAGCAGAAGAAGGCAACAGTAGCTGGTTGAGTCTGATTCTGATCTGTCAGATGATTATGAGTGGTCTGATGTTGGGGATAGAAGGGCTAATGGGCAAGACAAGTAAGGTGCTGAAAAAAATGTTTAAGCAGGATAAAGCAAAAAGGCAAAAGCGAGGAGGCGTGATACCGAAAGCCAATCCTTTACTGGAAAGAGGGGGTAAAATTTAGGGCCAGGAAACATGTTTGTTGATTTCTACCTAAACACACTTGTCCCAGGAAATGTTGGGAACGATAAGTGGGGAAAGGCTTGTCTAGTTTTTGAGATGTCTATGGAAGCCGTTGCAGCTTGAGTGGTTGGGTAGCTGTCAGAGGGAAAAGAGGCAGAGGAGGTTATTAGTGATTGAGTGAAGAGATTTTGTATAGTATTGCAGTGTTATGGTGGTGGACCAGGACCCCCTTATTGATCAGGTGCCAATAAAAAGGGATGGTGCCTGTAAAGAAGGCTGGTAAGTATAAAAAAAAATACATCTGTCGCATCTAAAAGAGGCATCCGTAAACGATGCAACAGACAAGGAGTTGAGTGGGTTGCATCATTAAAGCAGAATCTGCAGGTACGGGTGACAATGGATACTTGCAGAATGTTTTTGTGCCTACAGGACTGAAGCGAGAAGCAGTGGAAGGGACCCGGATATCGCCACGGATAGGGCGTCCATGAGTCATGCAGCACAAGGAACTGGACTTGGGATGTAATTGACTGTTTGGAGGAGATGGCGTACATTTGCAAAGAACGTAGTTGGCTTTCGAAGCGCGTAAGCGGTCTTGTATCATCAAGTCAACATGCCGTGTGGTTTATAAAATGTTTTTCTAATAAAGTCATCACATTGTCATGAGGATTGCTGGCCCGTATTTTCTTCTGTTTGCTGTAAATTTGTTGGACAGTGTGGTCAGGGGGTCATGAAGATTGGTCAGGGTGATCATTGGCTACCTGGGTAGGGGGACAGTTGGGTGCAGGTGGCCACGGCTGGCCCTAGAAGCGGAATTGGATGCCTGATGGTGCAGAACAAGGATGGGTGTGAGAAGGGTGGAGAGCAGTGCGACTTGCATAGCACGCTATGGCAAATTATCCGGCTATTGAAGACAAATCCTAAATACAATAGTTTAGTGTACAAATACAATATCAGATTCAAGCATAGATACGTATAGCATAGAGACAGGGCTAGAAATAAGCTCAGTTTATATATAAAGCACCAAAAAAAAGCTCAGTGTTATGGCTACGGACCGCTGCCGCTCACCCTCTGCAAATGGCCGCGACCGCCACTACCTGCACACCTGCCGAAATTCTTCTCCCCAGAGACCACGGCTGGTGCGACCTTCCCTTCCTGGAGTGTGCGAGGAGTGCCTTAAAGGGGCAGCGCACGCACTTCCTAAAAGTTTCCTATCCTACCCCAGTGCACCCTGGATTATAAAAAGGGCTCTGCCCTCCCACTCCTTGCTTGAACGTTGTTTGTACTTTTCCCATGTTTGTATTGCAAGTGGTCCCTTAGGGTTTTCCTGCTTGCTCCCAGTGTTCCCGTTCCCTGCATCCTATCTCTTGTATCTCGTGATGTTTCCTAACTGTACCTGCCTTGTATTTGAGTCGTGTGGTACAGCCTGCTGTATCACCACAACTGTGTGTCATCTGCCATCCCTGGTGCCATCCGCCTCGACTGGCGCAACCTGCCACACCTAGCCCTATCTGCGCCGGAGCCTGCTATGGCAGAGCGGCCTAGTGGGTCCACATAAGGATGTAGCCATCTTTAACTTGACTCTGATAACTTGCTGCAAAATAAGGGATCTTTCCACTGTGTATTTAATGCGTTAAAAGTCAAGCTAAAGACGGCTAGATCTGTACCCTAGATCGTGACAGTACGCTCAGGCCATGGAACCCGCTGGCCAGACTAAGACCACAGTTCAGGTCATACGGACGGATATGTGTGACCTACATGCACGCCAGGATCAACTCCTCGTGGCTGTAAATTCCATCATCACCCGGATCAACTCCCTGTTCCTTCCCGAGAGACTGCTGCCATTCCACTGCCCGTTACTTCTCCTGTCTGTTCCGGATCCACAGTTGCACTGTCTCTTCCTCCTCGCTATGACAGTGATCCTAGAGCCTGAGAGGGTTCATCAATCAATGTACCATGCATTTTAGACTGTGTGCTCTCCTCTTCTCCTCTGATGAGGCCAAGATAGCGTTCATTATTTCCCTCCTCGCTGGCAAGTCCCTCGCATGGGCGATGCCCATCTTGGAACGTCAGGGGCCAGAAATTTTGGACTTATCCCTGTTCTTACAGACTTTTCGTGCGGTGTTCAAGGAGCCGGGTCTAACATCCTCAGCAGCAGCCACTCTGCTAACCCTGAAGCAAGGGGCGTCCACAGTAGGAGAACATGCCATCTCCTTCCGTACCCTGGCAACAGAGTTGGCATGGAACAATGAAGCATTGGTAGTGACCTTTTTGCAGGGACTGTCCTCACACATCAAGGACGAGCTGGCAGCCCGCGACCTCCCACCTACCCTGGATGCCCTTATCCTGTTGGCTACCTGGGTCAACATGAGGATCCAGGAACGCGATCAGGAGGTTCGGGGGAGAGACATTTTCACAGATTGGCACCCTCGTTCAGGTCTGTGTTTGTATTGCGGACTTAAAGGCCGTTTCGTGCACCAATGTCCACAAAAGCTGGGAAACTCCAGCACCTAGAGAGGCAACTCTAGGTGGGATGATGCCAAACGTCAAAACCTCTTCCAAATTATCTATTCCTGTGACCATCATCTCGGGAGAGACATCACACTTCTCCTCTGCCTATCTTGACTCCAGGGTAGCTGGAAATTTCATCCAGCAGGATTTAGTGGACCGACTACATCTACCCACAGATCTTCTAGAGACCCCTTGCTATTGCTTCTGTAAATGGACTACCATTGCCCGATCCTATTGTGGCTATCATAAAACCACTGACGTCACAAATTGGAGTCCTTCACTCTGAACAGATCACCTTCCTATTCCTGCCTAAAGCCATCAACCCGGTTCTACTGGGTCTGCCTTGGCTTCATCTACACGCCCAGGTCCTTGACTGGAGTCCGCCCTGTTTTGCCTCCACTGCCTCAGTCACTCTCCAATCTACCATCTTATTATGCTAGTTTTGTGGACATCTTCAGTAAGAGCAGGTAGATAAAAACAGTGGGAACCATGTGGGATCCATTGTAAAAAAGAGACAACATCCAGGCGCAATACTTCAGGGAGTCCAACACATTTTTGAGAAAAGTATATATATAATTCATTGTCTAAAACAATAGATCATAATAAAACATACATAAAAAAGAGAGATAGAGGTTCTCTTGAGGCACAATGCGTTTAGGGGAAACAGAACCCCTTTATCAAGTAAACATGAGACCAAAAGTTTTTCCAGAGAACCACTTTAATGACCGCCGTGAAAAGGCGTAATATTATTAAGGGGTTATATTCGCATTGTTGGGCGGTCATCTCCAGTTTACTGTAGTATCATTATTATTATTACACCAAAATTTATATGATATTATATAATAATAAATTATATAATATATATATTATTATATTATACCTGTTAGGAGATGTTGTCACCCCCAGACGAGGGCTGTGCCGAAACGTACTTCGTAATTGGCGCCATCCCGGTTATGTCATACAGATGGGTATATATTGCGGCATGTTATTTCATATGCTGTACTCTTTTGAACATGTGTTGCAACTATCCTAGGACCATCAATACTTGTATTTAGCTTCTTGTCCATGTCCTTATCCATCCTGCAGTATTGCAAAGACAATTTATATTATATATGGTATATATCTTTATTTCATATATTGCTTAGCACTTTGTACTTTATAAATAAAATGTATCCGTATTGTTATGGGCATGTGTTCACCCTGTGTATTTCACTTCCGGAGATGTTGCTATATCTATTGTGTGACTCTTTTTGTCATTTGTCCTCTATATTTAATAAAGCTTTTTGATACTTTTCAAAAGCATCACTATTGGTGCTCTGTGCCATTATTGTTTAGGTCAGGTTCGCCCTCTGCCGCTAGGTGCTGTGGGGTAACACAGGAGGAGGCATGTGTAGATGCCTGGGGGACTCAGTGGGGTGCCTGATGAACATGGTGGGGCGGTTCCCTGGTGAAGGGTGCGGGTCCATCCAAGGTTTTCGCGTGGGCGGTCCTGTAAAGTCTGGGTAGGAGGGAGGTTTTCCACATTTTCCCTTGTTAAGCCTCTTCTGGTGAGTCATGAGGCGGTTGCGGTCTCAGTCCAGACTGAGACACCTAATGAGGTAAACGGGGATCAGTTGGCTGTGTATGTCTGCTTCGAGAGATCCCTGGGTGCCCATCTTTAGCAGGAGGTCAGGAAACATATAGGGAAGGAAGAGTATGTGGAGATCTTCCCCCTCCTCCCCTTGAAGAAGTTCTATCTGGACCAGGAGAAGAAGGACTAGAGCAAAAAAGAAGAGGAGGAGAAAAGGTGTTATCTCCTGATTCCGCAAACGTTTACCAATTGGTTGCATGCATTTGCGATTCTAGCTAGTGTGATTTGCAAAAAATGCTGGAGCACTGATCGGCCCTTTTATGTTTTATGGATTCTGTTGGGGAATCACATAGGGTGTATGAGGCCCTGGTATAGCTCTGTTATGATAAAGAAGTCAGAATACAGACAACGCAGTTAAATCTAAGCTTTATACAGAACATAGTGGAACGACAAAAACAGCAAAAAAATCGCAAAGACAACCACCACTTAAAACCTTAATTTAAAGAATCAAAATAAATTTTATAAAACAACACCAGCCCCAAGTGAATATAATTTGTAATGTTACATAGTTACATAGTTAGTACGGCTGAAAAAAGACACATGTCCATCAAGATCAACCAAGGGACGGGAAAAGGGAAGGGAACAATTTCTACACATAGGAGCTAATACTTTTTTGTTCTAGGAAATTATCTAAGCCTTTTTTAAAGCCATCTACTGTCCCTGCTGTGACAGCTCCTGCGGTAGGCTATTCCATAGATTCACAGTTCTCACTGTAAAGAAGCCTTGTCGCCTCTGCAGGTTGAACCTTTTTTTCTCCAGACGGAGGGAGTGCCCCCTTGTTTTTTGAGGGGGTTTTACATGGAACAGGATTTCACCATATTTTTTGTATGTGCCATTAATATATTTATGTAAATTAATCATGTCCCCCCTTAGTCGTCTTTTTTCAAA
The DNA here is from genome assembly GCF_050947455.1 of Rhinoderma darwinii. NCBI lineage: Eukaryota > Metazoa > Chordata > Amphibia > Anura > Rhinodermatidae > Rhinoderma > Rhinoderma darwinii. The sequence continues at coordinate 75,940,362 of NC_134690.1, forward strand.
GCTAAATAGGTTTAATTATTTTAATCTTTCCTCATAACTTAGATTCTCCATGCCCCTTCTTAGCTTCGTTGCTCTTCTTTGTATTTTTTTCCAACTCCAGGGCATCCTTTCTATGAACTGGAGCTCAGAACTGAACTGCATATTCTAGATGAGGCCTCACTAATGTTGTAGGGGGTAAGGGAATGATAATGCTGGGAACTCTCTCTATTACACACCCTACTTAAACCCTGCCCACCACTGCGGGATAGCCGCTCTGATGACAGCAATACAACACTCGAGCCTACTGTACCTATTATACGCTAGATCCACCCGGATAATTATTAGTGAGACCGAAGAAATGACCAAAAAACGTCCACTTCCAGTGCCATTCCCTTTGTCCGAAGGTTGTAGTTCATAATTGAAGCAAATATAGTTACTGGCCATACCAATCAGATCCTGAGTATACAGTAATAGATGTGTGAGATAATTGTTGTTTGGGTAAATATAAGACACAGTACAGAAGGTTGTATTGATCATGACAATAATTATATATTTAGATATTCCAAAAAGAAGGACCAGTACAAAATAAAGTTGCACTGATCACAGCATTAGTACTTGTATGTCCCCGATGTAGAAAGAAGTCAGCCGCATAGTTTAGCTGGCCACCCGATGTCAGTCCATAATGGTGCAGGGGATAGAGGAGTACTCCCTGCACATAATCCAAATAGCATCTGATGTCATAAAGTACTGCCCCGAATGTGATGATGAGCGGTACCATTGCACGGTGCAGAAGTCTATCAAGCATGTGTCACTGGTGGGAGTATCACGTGTCTCCCATGACACAAATGCCCAGAGTGTAGTCCATGATGCTTCTCATGACATGAGCTGCCAACGTGTGTCAACAGATAGGGAACCAATAAGTGTGTCAGATGCCGGATACCACATCATCGGTAGCTGTGTATTGTATCTGTAGAGACCTGACCACAAATGTATTAACTCTAGAAGAGGCTGGACGCAGCCGCAGGGTGAAGGGAGGCCGACATGACCGTCCTGGTAGGGAAAGGGTTAATGAGGTGAGGGAGAGTTGGAAGGAGCTGAAGGAGGGACGGGGAGGAGTTAAGGGGGACGGGGGGCCGTTACTGCGCTTCCCGCTGTTTCTCGGCATTGAGCCGGAAGCAGCGGGAGGAGTAACATAGAAGCAAGTAAGCTCCCCGTTGCCCGTGCTTTTAGAAATGGCAGAAGCCCTCATGTTAGAGCGGCTGCGTGCCGCTGCTGTGCACCACGGTCCCGGATGGCTAGAGGAGACCGTGGCTGCAATAACGAGGATCCCGGACGCCGTTTCGCCACGTCGGGCACGGCGTTCGGGGTCTGTTGAAAGGGACAGGCTCCCCTCCCCCGGCCCCCTTACGAGCATGGCTATGGCGGCGGGGGGGGAGTCGGCAACAACCGCTCCTGCGCTGGGCAGGCAGAGAGCGGTGCCAGGGGTGACGGCGACGCAGGCTGGGTCGACCCGTCCCTCTCGGCGGTCCCGACCTCCAGAGCGCCTCAGTCCGGAGGTAGTCCCGCGGACACGGCGTCGCAGAGGGAGCCCGATCCCGGACGCTGCAGGCCAGGCAGCTGGGAGGACCGCCCCTTCCCAGGCCCTGCGTCCTGGCAGGAATCCCAGGCCGCGACGGGGTCCGGCGGTAAGCAGGGAGTCGCAGGCTGGGCTCCCTGTCACCCCTCCCCCATCAGATGGAAGATTTGGAGGACAAGGTACGGCCGCCCCGCATGGTGATGTTCCGGCCAGGGGGCAGGCTTCGTCAGGATCGTCTAGACGGACGCCTAGATCTGCAGCGACGTCGAGGCAACAGGTCCGGTCGGAAGTCTGGGTCCCGGCGGTCGGGCGGCAGGTTGCCGGCCCATCGGTCAGCGCGTCCTCATCCCCGTTCCGAAGATGTCGTTGGGAGGGACAGTCGTCGGCGAGAGAAGAACTGGAGGAAGGTGAACTGGACGTGTATCGTCGAGGTCAGGATGGTCCGGCTGACGGGAACACAGCGCCTGTGCAGCCCGGTGAGTGTATAACTCCATCATTGTCTTATCCAGCGATTTTTATGTCGGGTGTCGGCGGGGGGGCTGCTAGCATTGCATCGGGGGCCGGTAGTGGCGCGGGCGGACGCGACGGAGCGGGTTTGGCAGACTTAGTGGGTTGCTTACGGGAGCTGGTGGGGCGCCTGGATAGGGCCGCGGCGCCGGTAGTAACGGAAGTGTCTCCTGCGGTAGTTTGGGAAGGCCCCAGGGACGGGGGATCGTTACAGGCGCGTCCTGTGGTGGCGGTTAGAGAGGCGGTCGCGGTGTCGGTACAGACCGAGGCACAGAAGGACGGCGATCGAGTGCGTATGGACGATCGTGCTCGGGGGGAGGTGTATGTTTGTTTTGAGGGTCCGTTGGGGGGGCATTTAAAGCAGGAGGTGCGTGATCGGATCTGGAAAGACGAATATGTTGAAATTTTTTCTCTCTTGCCGCTGGCTAAATTTAATTTGGATAAGAGCAAGCGGGATGAGAGTAAAAAGGACGAGGAGGAACGGCGGCGGTATAGGCTTATCCCGCAGACGTTCGTTAATTGGTCGCAGGCGTTCGCCATATTGGCTAGTGTGATAGGGGAAAAGGCGCCGGAAAATTGTTCGGCGTTGTTTTGTTATTTTGATGCCATTGGGGAGGCTCATAGGGCGTATGGGGGTCAGGCGTGGCTGCGATATGATGAGCAATTCCGTCAGCGGAAGGCGGTTCCGCCGGCGATTCGGTGGGACCAGAAGGATATTGCTCTCTGGTTACGGGTTACGGCTCCGGTTAGGCAGCCCTTTCCCGGGAGCGGTGGCCAGGGAGGCCAGTCTAGTCAGAGTGGACAAAGCGGCGGGGGAAAGGCGGGGTTTTGCTGGCAATTCAATGAAGGTCAGTGCAAGTTCGGGGCCACGTGCAAGTTCAAGCACGTGTGCTCCGAGTGTAATGGTGCATCACACGGGGCGGCAAAATGTCTGCGGAAAAAGAGGTCAGGGAACCAGCACGGGGCTGGTCAAGGGGGTGTCGCCGGTGAGGGTGGAAAGGATGGCCCCTTATCTAAGTGAGTATCCGGATAGGGCGGCAGCTAAGTTGCTTTATGAAGGGTTTCGTGTGGGTTTTGTTATTCCTCCGCCTCCTTATGAGGTTCCGGTTACGCGGAGGAATTTGAAATCGGCTTACTTGCATGCGGAAGTCGTGTCGGAAAAGTTGTTGAAAGAAGTTTCGTTGGGGCGCATGTCGGGGCCATTTGTTGAGTCACCGGTAAAAGATTTAGTTGTGTCCCCTTTGGGTATTGTCCCTAAACGCGAGCCCGGAAAGTTTCGTTTGATTCAACATTTATCGTATCCCAAAGGTTCGTCGGTAAATGACGGGATTGATCACGAGTTGTGTTCCGTAGTTTATACCTCATTCGATAAGGCGGTGGGGTTAGTGCGGGCTGCGGGTCCGGGGGCGCTGCTAGCAAAAACCGACATCGAGGCGGCGTTCAGGTTGTTGCCGGTCCATCCTGAAAGCCAACGGCTGTTGGGTTGTTTTTGGAATGGGGCCTTTTACGTGGATCGGTGCCTTCCGATGGGGTGTTCTCTTTCTTGTGCATACTTCGAGGCGTTTAGTAGTTTCGTGGAGTGGGTAACGAGGGGAGTATCCGGGGTCGATTCGTTGATCCATTACTTAGATGATTTTTTGTGCGTTGGCCCGGGGGGTTCGCCGGTTTGCGGTAATTTGCTTCATGCACTACAGAAGGTGGCGAGGGATTTTGGGATCCCTTTGGCGCCGGAAAAAACGGAGGGCCCGGTAGCGACGATTTGTTTCTTGGGAATCTAAATTGACTCGGTGGCAATGGAGTGTCGGCTTCCGGCGGATAAGTTGGGTGCTTTGAGGCTGGAGGTTCGACGGGCTTGTAGAATGAAGAAAATGGCGCTGAGGGAGCTTCAGTCGCTGCTGGGGAAGTTGAATTTCGCCTGCCGGATTATGCCGATGGGGAGGGTGTTTGGTAGGAGGTTGGCGGCGGCAACGGCGGGAGTGCGCGCGCCGCATCATTTTGTGCGGCTCAAGGAGGAGCACCGAGCCGATCTTCAGGTTTGGGATGACTTCTTGGGCCAGTACAATGGTCGCTCGCTATGGATGGCTCCTGCGCAGGATACGAGTGATTTGAATATTTTTACGGATGCGGCTGGGGTGGGCGGTTTTGGAGCTTACGGGGGAGGTCCGTGGTGCGCGGGTCAATGGCCGGCTAGCTGGGTGTCCAGTGGACTCACGCGGAATCTGGCCCTGCTCGAGCTGTTTCCCATCGTGGTGGCGGCTACCATTTGGGGGGACAGGCTCAGGGATAAGAAGGTCCGTTTTTACTGCGACAACATGGGGGTGGTGCTTGCCATTAATAACATCACGGCGTCCTCTCCTCCGGTAGTTCAATTGTTGCGACATTTAGTGTTGGTGTGTTTGTCATTGAACGCGTGGGTGGTGGCGGTGCATGTCCCGGGTGTTCAGAATTGTATCGCTGATGCTCTTTCTCGCTCGCAGTGGGACCGGTTTCGGCAATTGGCACCGGGAGCGGAACGTCTCGGGTTGGCGTGTCCGGAGCATCTTTGGGATCTGGTATCGGTCCCGTAGAGCAGCTGTTAAAAAGGTCTTTGGCGCGCGCGACGTGGAGTGCGTATGCTGCTTGTTGGAGGCAGTGGGAGGAGTGGGTAAGAGAGTTGGGTGACGTCAATACGGATAGAGACAGGTTGGTGGCACTTTTGTACTGGTTAGGGGACGCCTGGGAGTCGGGGTTTTCAGTAGCGAAGGTGAACCGGTTCATATCTGCGGTGGCGTTTGGGTTTAAGCTGCGGGGCTTTCGAGATGTATCGAAGGAATTTCTGGTATCGCAGGCTTTGAAGGGGTTGCGTCGAGGTAGGGTGGAGGCAGATAGTAGAAGGCCGGTGTCGTTTGCTTTGCTTAACTCGTTGGGCGGTTCATTAGCATCGGTATGTCGTTCTTCAGATGAAATGGATTTGTTTCGATTGGCTTTTTCATTAGCGTTTTTTGGAGCATTTAGAATAGGTGAGTTGGTGTCGCCAAGTACTAAACGGGCAGGGGGGCTGAGATCTGGGGAGGTGAGCCTATTTGCAGATCGGCTAGAGGTATGGTTGCGTCGATCAAAAACTGACCAAGTAGGGAAGGGAAAACTGATAGTTTTGTTCGCTCTCCCGGGGTCGGTCATGTGCCCTGTAGAGTGCATGCGGGGTTTTACGCAAAACGGGGGGTCTCCAGATTTGCCTTTGTTACGTCATGTGGACGGGTCGTTTTTGTCCAGGTTTCAGTTTGGAGCTGTATTTAAAAAATGTTTGACGGCGGTTGGTGTTGCGGCAGGCTCATATTCATCTCATTCCTTCAGGATTGGCGCAGCAACGGAAGCGGGGCGCTGGGGGTTGGATGATGAAGGGGTGAGGCGTATTGGTCGTTGGGAGTCAAAAAGGTTTAAGTCCTATGTCCGCCCCCATATGTTATGATTGGGGTTGTTCACGCTTTACAAATGTTATATTGGTGGTGCCTAATTGTTTTTTCCGTTTCAGATTCGCCTCCTTGTCTGGTGTGGTTGATGGGTCATTCGTACGTGCACTGGGGGGCTTTGAGGGCGGACGTCCGCCCGGATGGTCGCCAGTTGCGCATTCCGCGACAGGATGCGGTTGTGCATTGGCTGGGTTTTAGAGGTATGTCGTGGAACAGGGTGTTGGCGGAATTCCAGACATATGCGCGGCTTGATAGGGTTCCGGAGGTTTTAGTGCTGCACGTGGGTGGGAATGACTTAGGAGTCCGCCCTTTTCGTGAGTTGGTGCGGGATATCAAACATGATATGTTGTGTTTGTGGGTATCTTATCCCAAGTTGGTGTTAGTGTGGTCGGACATAGTCCCGAGAAAGCATTGGCGGTTAGCTAGATCGGTGGAGAGAGTCAATAAGGCTCGCATAAAGGTTAACCGGGCGGTGTCCCGTTTTGTGGCAAAGAACGGGGGCATTTGCGTAAGGCATAGGGAGTTGGAGTCAGGAGTGGGGAATTTCTGGAGAAGTGACGGGGTTCATTTGACCGAGGTTGGCATTGATCTTTGGAGCTTGGCGATAGCAGAAGGCATAGAAAGGGCGGTGGTGGTGTGGAGGAACTCACAGGCTTAAGGGGGTCAAGGCCTGTTTCGCGGTGGCGGGGGGAGTCCTTGAGGCCAGTCAGTACAAAATGGTGGAGGGGTCGCATCGGGGGTATGCGTCCCCCAAAAAAGGTACATGGTTGAAGACTTCATCGGGTGTTATCCCTTTGAAGTGGTCTTCTGGTAGAAGGTATATCACTTGAGGGCTTCATCGGGTGTTATCCCTTTGAAGTGGACTTCTAGTGGTCGGTATATCACTTGAGGGCTTCATCGGGTGTTATCCCCTTGAAGTGGACTTCTAGTGGTTGGAGCCATCTGCAGAGGTGAACGGTGCTTCCGAGCTGGTTTACGGCTGGAGGTAATTGGTGGTTTGCAGATGGCTAATTCGGTGTGTTCTTAATAAGGAACATCTGAAGGGGCTTCAAGGACTTCCTCTGCTCGGGTTAATGTTAACGTTTAATTGTTATTTATGATTCTGACCCATGTTGGGTCATGTGAATTATTAGGAGGAGTTCTCTGGTGGATTCCTAACTAGTTATCCGAATGTTTCGGATTTAAATTGTTTTTATAAAACTGTGAAATTAATAAACGGCTGCTGTGGCCATTTCACATCCAACCTCGGTGTCACGTGTCTTTACTAAGTGGGGGTGGGGGGGGATAGTATGGTCTAATGGTTAACACACGACTCTACCTAGGCAGGTCAAGAAGAGGCTGGACGCAGCCGCAGGGTGAAGGGAGGCCGACATGACCGTCCTGGTAGGGAAAGGGTTAATGAGGTGAGGGAGAGTTGGAAGGAGCTGAAGGAGGGACGGGGAGGAGTTAAGGGGGACGGGGGGCCGTTACTGCGCTTCCCGCTGTTTCTCGGCATTGAGCCGGAAGCAGCGGGAGGAGTAACATAGAAGCAAGTAAGCTCCCACCCTCCCACCCTTGGTTTGTTACTCCTTAGGTCTTATGTACGTCCATCTATGAGCGTTGTGTTTTATTTGTGTGCTTATTTAACATGTTTTTCTTTTTTCCGGAGTAGGTTCTGTTGTCATGGCAGCTGGCGGGGGGAGTCCTTGAGGCCAGTCAGTACAAAATGGTGGGGGGGTCGCATCGGGGGTATGCGTCCCCCAAAAAAGGTACATGGTTGAAGACTTCATCGGGTGTTATCCCTTTGAAGTGGTCTTCTGGTAGAAGGTATATCACTTGAAGGCTTCATCGGGTGTTATCCCTTTGAAGTGGACTTCTAGTGGTCGGTATATCACTTGAGGGCTTCATCGGGTGTTATCCCCTTGAAGTGGACTTCTAGTGGTTGGAGCCATCTGCAGAGGTGAACGGTGCTTCCGAGCTGGTTTACGGCTGGAGGTAATTGGTGGTTTGCAGATGGCTAATTCGGTGTGTTCTTAATAAGGAACATCTGAAGGGGCTTCAAGGACTTCCTCTGCTCGGGTTAATGTTAACGTTTAATTGTTATTTATGATTCTGACCCATGTTGGGTCATGTGAATTATTAGGAGGAATTCTCTGGTGGATTCCTAACTAGTTATCCGAATGTTTCGGATTTAAATTGTTTTTATAAAACTGTGAAATTAATAAACGGCTGCTGTGGCCATTTCACATCCAACCTCGGTGTCATGTGTCTTTACTAAGTGGGGGTGGGGGGGATAGTATGGTCTAATGGTTAACACACGACTCTACCTAGGCAGGTCAAGGCACTCTCAGGAGTTTTCAGTGGTGGTCCTCTCTGTGATTTTCTTTTGCTGTTTTTACCTTCCACTTTGTTCTGTAGTCAGCGTACTGACAGCCCCATGATAAAATCACAGCGTACTTATGGAGTGACAGAGGGAGCCGCCTCCCGCTATCTACCCACCTAAATGCTGCGGTTGCCATTGACTACACCATCTAAGAGGTTAAATTGTCAAGATCAGAGGTTTCAATCACAGCCGGGCTCCTCCTGTGCCACACAATCACCATGATGGAATAGTACGTTACGGTGGCCCTATGTAAGGCAATCCATGACGTACATTTATTTTATGGAGGCTTAAGGGGTTAATTTTATGGCTGAACGGTGTATAATCATCAAGGGCATAATAATAGGGGTTGCAGAGGTAAAAGCCTCACTGGTGCCTTGCTACCTGAGGGGCCCCAAAAGAAGACACTTGAATTATAAATGGAGCACAGTCTAGAAAAATAGTTGCCTATTGGTCAGTGCCTGTAGTGTCCGGAATAAAAAGAATACGTTGTTTGAAGGTAAAGTTATTATGATGAGACGACCCCTTTAACCCGTTTGTGACCGGCCCATCGTGTTTCTACGTCGGTCACTAACGGGCCTTATTCCGATGCCATAGACTTTTTACGTCGCGGCATCGGAATAAGTTTACAGAGCAGGGAGCTGTCAGATCTCCCTGCTCTCAGCTGCTAGAAGCGTCCCTGCTCTGCCGTGTGAGATCGATATAAGTATCGATCTCACATGTTTAACCCCTCAGATGCGGTGCGCAATAGCGAGCACCGCAGCTGAGTGGTTTTGGAGAGAGGGAGGTAGCTCCCTCTCTCTCCCACCGACACCCGGCGATACAATCGCCGAGTGTCAGTGTCTCCCATGGCAGCCGGGGGCCTAACAAAGGCCCCCAGGTCTGCCTGTAATGAATGCCTGCTAGGGCATGCCTCTGGCATGACCTAGCAGATGCCTGTCCGTTTTAAACGGACAGGCATAATACACTGCAATACAAAGTATTGCAGTGTATTATAATAGCGATCGCAGAATCGCATATTATAGTCCCCTAGTGGGACTAGTAAAAAAGTAAAAAAAAAAGTTTGATAAAGTTAATAAAAAAAAATGTGAAAAAAAAATGAAAAACCCAGCTTTTCCCATTACAAACTGCTTTAGTATTAAAAAAACAAAATACAGTAAAAAAGTTACCTATATTTGGTATCGACGCGTCCGTAACGACCCCGACTATAAATCTATAATGTTATTTAACCCGCACCGTGAACGCCGTAAAAAATTAAATAAAAAAAGATGGAAAAATTTCTGTTTTCTGTGAATCCTGACTTTAAAAAAATGTGACTAAAAAGTTATCAAAGAGTCGCATCTATTCCAAAATGGTACCGATAAAAACTACAAGTCTTCCCGCAAAAAGAAAGCCCTCATACAGCTGCATCGGCGAAAAAATAAAATTGTTACGGCTCTTCAAATACGGAGACACAAAAACAAATACTTTAAAAAAAAAAGCGTTTTTACTGTGTAAAAGTAGTAAAACATACGAAAACTATACAAATTTGGTATCGTTGCAATCGTAACAACCTGCTGAATAAAGTTATTGTGTTATTTATACCACACGGTAAACTGCGTAGATTTAGGACGCAAAAAAGAGTGGCAAAATTTCTGATTTTTTTCTATTTCCCCCCCAAAAAAAGTTAATAAAAGTTAATCAATAAATAATATGTACCTCAAAATGCTGCTATTATAAAATACAACTTGGCCCGCAAAAAACAAGACCTTCTACAGCGATGTCGACGCAAAAATAAAAGAGTTATAGCTCTTGGAATGCGACGATTGAAAAACTTAAAAAATAGCTTGGTCATTAAGGTCCAAAATAGGCTGGTCATTAAGGGGTTAAATACAGAAGTGACAGTTTTACACAATGATTCAATTTATATAAGTGACACTATTGATATATTTGTCAGCTTCTATGTACAGATGTAGTGATCTTTAACTTGAATTTAACCCCTTAACCCCTTAAGGACGCAGCCTAGTTTGGGCCTTAAGGCTCAGAGCCCATTTTTGAAATCTGACATATTTCACTTTATGTGGTAATAACGTCGGAATTCTTAAACCTATCTAAGCGATTCTGAGATTGTTTTCTCGTGACACATTGGGCTTCATCTGCATGGTAAAATTTGGTTGATAAATTCAGTGTTTATTGGTGAAAAATTGCAAAATTTAGAGAACATTTTGAAAAAATAGCATGTTTCAGAATTTAAATGCATCTGCTTGTAAAACACAGTTATACCTCCCAAAATAGTTACTAGTTCACATTTCCCATATGTCTACTTTAGATTCGCATCGTTTTTCGAACATTCTTTTATTTTTCTTGGACGTTACAAGGTTTAGAACATAAACAGCAATTTCTCATATTTTTAAGAAAATTTCAAAAGCCTTTTTTTAAAGGTACCTCTTCAGTTCTGAAGTGGCTTTGTGGGGCCTATGTATTAGAAACCCCCATAAAACACCCCATCTTAAAACCTAGACCCCTCAAGGTATTCAAAACAGCATTTAGAAAGTTTTTTAACACTTCAGGCATTTCACAGGAATTAAAGCAAAGTGGAGGTGAAATTTGCAAATTTCATTTTTCTTGCTGAATTTTAATTCGATGAAATTTTTTTCTGAAATACAGAAAGTTTTACCAGAGAAATACTACTAAATATGTCTTTTCCAGATTCTGCCGTTTTTAGAAATGTCTCACATGTGGCTCTAGTGTTCTCGTGGACTAAAACACAAGCCTCAGAAGCAAAGAAGCACCTTGTGCATTTTGAGGCCTCTTTTTTATTAGAATATATTTTAGGCAGCATGCCAGGTTTGAAGAGGTGTTGAGGTGCCAAAACAGTAGGAATCCCCCAATAGTGACCCCATTTTGGAAACTACACCCCTCAAGGAATTCATTTATGGTTTTTGTTATCATTTTGACTGCACAGTTTTTTCACAGTACCTATTTGAATTGGGCTGTGAAATTAAAAAGATGACATTTTTTCCAATAAGATATTATTTTTGATCTAAATTTCTTATTTTCACAGGGAATAAAATACCCCATTATGTTGCCCAATTTGTCCTTAGTGCGGCAGTACCCCATTTGTGGTGATAAACTGCCGTTTGGGCCCTTGGGAGGGCTCAGAAGGAAAGGAGCGCTATGTGTTTGTTGGAGTCCAGATTTTGCTGGATTGGTTTTCGGGTGCCATGTCACATTTGCAGAGCCCCAGAGGTATCAAAGCAATGGAAACCCACCAGAAATGACCCTATTTTGGAAACTACACCCCTCAAGGAATTCATTTATGGTTGTTGTTATCATTTTGACAGCACAGTTTTTTCACAGTACCTATTTGAATTGGTCTGTGAAATTTTAAAAAAATGTAATTTTTTCCAATAAGATGTAATTTTTGATCAAAATGTCTTATTTTCACAGGAAATAAAATACCCCATTTTGTTGCCCAATTTGTTCTTAGTGTGGCAATACCCCATTTGTGGTGATAAACTGCCATTTGGGCCCATGGCAGGGCTCAGAAGGAAAGGACCACCATTTGACCTACTGGAACTTTTCTGGTGCTAAGTCATGTATGCAGAAGCCCCTGAGGTACCAGTACAATTGAAACCCCCGAGAAGTGACCCTATTTTAAAAACTACACCCCTTAAGACATTCATCTAAAGGTGTAGTGAGCATTTTGACCCCACAGGTACTGTGTAAAAGATAATGCGCAGCAGATGGTGCAGAGTGAGATTTGCAATTTTCTATATATATATATGCCAGGTCAATGTCCGATATAGTGTGCCCAGCATGTGCCACCGGAGATATACACCCCATAAGCTGGAATGTGGGTTCTCCCGGGTACGGCAATACCCTACATTTGGTTGTTATCAGCTGCCTGGGCACACGGCAGGGCTCAGAAGGGAAAGATGAGGGGAATAAGCTGTGTGTGGAGTGCATCAGGTTAAATTAAAAATTAAGGGATGTATGATAAATTCTAAAACAATCTTTCATACAGAGCCCTGGTTTTTCGGGACACGTGTCGCATTGGTATGTTGTGTCCTTCCTTATCACCCTCTTTGAGCAGACTCTGCACCTCTTTTGACTTTTTCCCTTCTTGCCAGTTTGGGGAACTTCTCCTGGAAAGTGTTGCCCTGGTACGATGCGTGTGGCCTCGCTTCCAGAAGTGCTGGGTGCCAACCCTTCTTGGTCCCTAAAGATTAGGTTCTTGGTAACCACCTCTTGAAATTCCAGGAAAGTTCCCCTCTGGCCTGCACATCGACATAGCACGTACGCATTGAACGCATTGTACAATGCCATCTGTATGATGTGCACGGCCAGATTATTAAACCACACCCTCATTTTCCGCATGGCGCTGTAGGGTTTTTAGGACTTGATCTGACAAGTCCACCCCTCCCATGTACCTATTGTAGTCCAGGATGCAGTCTGGTTTGGGGGTCTCTGTACTGGTACCTCATACAGGTACATGGGTACTGGTGTGGCCATATATTGTTGTCAATACAAGGACATCTCTCTTGTCCTTGTACTTGACACACAATATGTTGCTGCTAGAATGTGCCCTGCTCTCACCCCTTCTGAGTGTTTGCCCAAGCAGAGTCATAGGGAGACCTCTCAGATTTTTTCTAGCAGTGCCGCATGCCACAGTACTTATGGAAGCGAGGCATTTGAAGAGCGGGACGCTGGTATAAAAATTATCCAGGTAGAGGTGGTAACCCTGATCCAGCAGTGGGTGCACCAAATCCCACACAATTTTTGCATTAATTCCCAAGTAGGGGGGGCATTCTGGGGGCTGAATACTGCTGTCCTTCCCTTCATATATTCTAAATTTGTAGGTATACCCTGATGCACTCTCGCACAGCTTATACATCTTCACGCCATACCTTGCCCTCTTACTCGGCAGGTACTGGCAGAATTGAAGCCTCCCTTTAAAATGTACCAGGGACTCATCAATAGAAATACACTTCTCGGGGGATTTGGGGCTCATAAATGTCTGGTGTGGGGGTCCAAATGGGGTCATTTCTCTCGGGGGCTTGAACTGAGGTGGTGGTCCTGGGGCGTCTCCTAGGGGGTTCCTCTTCTTCATCACTGGATGAGGAGGTGGATAAATAAAACAGGGTCTCACCATCCGACGACTCTTTGTCGGAGTCAAGAAATGAATATGCCTCTTCGGCACTAAATATCCGTTGGGACATTTATTACTTCCCTAACTAGGAACAATAGGCTGCTACCTAAACCAGCCAAAAAAATTGGAGTTTTTATAGAACGAGTGGGCTTCCCTGAGACTCAACCTAACTAGATTTTATTTGAACTTCCCTGAGACTAAATCTAACTACGGCGACTATTCCCTGACACTAAACCTAACTAGATTATTCCGAGCTTCCCTAACACTAAACCTAACTACGGTGACGGGTGCCTGACACTAAACCTATCTAGATTATTCCGAGCTTCCCTGATGCTAAACCTAACTACGGTGATGGACCCCTAACGCTAGATCTAACTACGGTGACGGATTCCTGACAATAAATTCCCTGACGCTATACCTAACTACGCTTTTTGACGGTTCCCTGACACTAACTAACCCTATTACTAAACTAACCAGTTAAATTGTCTAAATTAACTATTTTTATTTTTTTTTAATTTTTATATATTTTTTGGTTTTATATGTTTTTTATAAAGAAAAAAAAAATAAAAAAATAATCCCCAGGGACCAAGAAATTGGTCCTGAAGACGAAGAAGTGGTCGGTGATAGGTGATCAGTGACCAAAAACGTGGGGGGAACACAAGGAGGAAGGGTACAGGAATGGGTAGTGGATGGGAGAGGTGGGATGCCGAAAAAAGTTTTTTTTTAGACTTTTTTTTTAACTTTCTCTTCTCTCTCTCTTTCTCACAACCGCTCTGAACGCCTCGCTATCTCCAACAGAGGCGTTCAGGGCGGGAGCGGCAGGATGTGATGTCAGGGAGAGGAAGTGAAGAGACCGATTGCCACTATTGGACAGTTACTCACTAACTGACCAATAGTGGCGATCGTGGAAGCGGGACCATCGCGACAGGTCCCGGCGTATTGAGCTGTGATAGCTTGCTGTCGGAAACAGCAGCTGTCAGAGCTCGTGCACGCGCTGTTGGAAAATGGCGATGCATTTTCCTTGCGACGTACTATTCCGTCGCTGAGCGCGAACGTGTCGGTCAGCGCGACGGAATAGTACGTCGCTGAGCGCGAAGGGGTTAAGATCGATATAGGCCTCATAAGGCAGGATATGCAGGCCATGAGGGAACGTATGTCCCATGCTGAGGAACGCATTTCGGCCTGGAAGATGGGATTTATCCTGTACCCAGGGCCTTAACAGCCTTGGAAGAAGCTGCAGAAGCGATTGGAAAATCGTCTGCGCCGAAATAACATCAGAGTTTTGGGATTGCCTGAAAAAGCGTAAGGTCAAGATTAGAGATGAGCGAACTTTTCAAAAGTTCGGTTCGGCTAGTTCGCCGAATTTCACAAAAAAGTTCGATTCGGACCGAACTAGTTCTGACCGAACCTGTAATTTCCGTGCGCCGAGCATTTTACTGTCCAGGGTGCTGATAGAGTTAATGGGCTGCACTAACTCTTTCAGCAACCTTGACAGTACATGCTCGGCGCGCGGAAAATACAATTTAAATGTAATAAAAAAATAAAAATTATACGTTTGTACTTACTTTCCTCCTGTCCGGCCTCCAGCGATGACGTTTCATCCCTTTCGCCGCTGCAGCCAATCACAGGCTGTAGTGGCGGTCACGCACGTCAGGATGACGCTTCATCCCACGTGACCGCCTCTGCAGCCAATCACAGGCTGCAGCGGCGACATGGATGAAACGTCATCGCTGGAGGCCGGACAGGAGGAAAGTAAGTATGAACGTATTATTATTTTGTTTGGCATGTATGTATGTTTGCATGTATGTATGTATGTATGTTTGCATGTATGTATGTATGTTGTCATGTATGTATGTATATATGTGCATGTATGTTTGCATGTATGTTGGCATGTATGTATATATGTGCATGTGTGTATGTATATTTGCGTGTATATATTTGCATGTATGTATGTATGTTTGCATGTATGTATGTTTGCATGTATGTATGTTTGCATGTATGTATGTTTGCATGAATGTATGTTTGTATGTATGTATGCATGTATGTATGTTTGCATGAATGTATGATTGCATGTATGTATGTTTGCATGAATGTATGTTTGCATGTATGTATGTTGTCATGTATGTATGTTGTCATGTATGTATGTATGTATGTTGTCATGTATGTATGTATATATGTGCATGTATGTTTGTATGTATATTTGCATGTATGTATGTTTGCATGTGTGTATGTTTGCATGTATGTATGTATGTTGGCATGTATGTATATATGTGCATGTATATTTGCATGTATATATTTGCATGTATGTATGTATGTTTGCATGAATGTATGTATGTTTGCATTTTATGTATGTTTGCATGTATGTATGTATGTATGTTTGCATGTATGTATGTATGTATGTCGTCATGTATGTATGTCGTCATGTATGTATGTTGTCATGTATGTATATATGTGCATGTTTGTATGTATATTTGCATGTATATATTTGCATGTATGTATGTTTGCATTTATGTATGTTTGCATGAATGTATATTTTCATGTATGTATGTTGTCATGTATGTATGTTGTCATGTATGTTGGCATGTATGTATACATGTTTGTATGTATATTTGCATGTATATATTTGTATGTATGTTTGCATGTTTTTATTTTTGCATGTATGTTTGCATGTATGTTTATATATATGTGCATGTATGTAATTATGTTTGCATGTATTTATGTATGCATGTATATTTGTGCATGCTTGTATATATGTATGTATGTATCTTTGCATGTTTTATATGTATGGTTTCATGTGTGTGTGTATGTATGATAGTTTGCATGTATGTATGTGTGTATGTTTGTATATATGTATGTATGTATGTATGTTTGCATGTATGTTTGTTTGTATATATGTCTGTATGGCCATGTATGATACTGTCTGCTGGCGCCCTGTATCTAAGTCAACTTCGCGGCAGGCTTCTATACATGGTATAACAGTCAGTATCACACATTAAACTGAGTCTAAGCCTACGACATGTTTTATTTCATTTTTTTTTTTTTTTACAGGTTTGGTGTTTGGACTACGTCGGTTTCGAGGACTACTTCGATGACGGTTTTTTTTTCTACAATAAAATGGTTAATGAGGGTTGTGTTTGGGGTGCTTTATTTCAATAAAATATTTTATCTATATCTTTGTCTTTTTCTTTTCAAATTTTATTACTACCACTTTAGTAATGGCTGCTGTCTGAGTGACAACATCCATTACTAAGGCGAGGCTTAGTGTTAGCCGGTGCAGAGGCTAACACTAACCACCATTATTACCCCGGTACCCACCACCACCAGGGGTGCCGGGAAGAGCCAGGTACGATCCAGTACCCGACCATCTGTTGTGATGGTCGGGCTCTGGGGCGGCCGCAGGCTGGTATTATGAGGCTGGGAAGGGCCAAAAACAGTGGATCTTCCCACCCTTGTAATGCTAGGCTGCTGCTGCTGTGTTGTATCTGGCTGGTTATAAAAGTGGGGGGGACCCCACGTCATTTTTTTAAAATTATTTATTTATTTTTATTTATTTTTAAAAAAGACATGGGGTTCCACCCAATTTATCATAACCAGCACATACAACACAGTGTTATTAGCCTGGGAATGGACAAAACCAGTGGCCCTTCCCACCCATGTAATGCCAGACTGCTGCGGCCTTGTATATGGCTGGTTATTAAAAATATGGGGGACCCGTCTATTGTTAAATTTGTTAAATTAAAAAAAAAAAAAAACTACGTGGGGGTCCCCCCCATTTTTATAACCAGCCCGATACAACACAGCAGCAGCAGCCTAGCATTACAAGGGTGGGAAGGTCCACTGTTTTTGGCCCTTCCCAGCCTCATAATACCAGCCTACGGCCGCCCCAGTACCCGACCATCAAAACAGATGGTCGGGTACTGGATCGTACCAAGCTCTTCCCGGCACCCCTGGTGGTGGTGGGTACCGGGGTAATAATGGATGGTTAGTGCTAGCCTCTGCACCGGCTAACACTAAGTACCGCCTTAATAATGGACGCTGTCAATCAGCCAACTGCCATTATCTAGGCACTAATAAAGTTTAAAAAAAAACACAAAGACAATTCTTTTTTATTGAAATAAGAAATCCCCAACAAAACCCTCGTTAACCATTTTATTAAAATTAGAAAAAACGTAGATCTACGCAGTAGTCCAACGAATCGAAAATGTAGTCCAATCGGTACATCAAAATCTGCAACAACATAAAAAAACAGTTATCAATGTGAACAATAACAATACTTCTACTCACCTACACACTTATATACACGCACACACACAAACAACCATACACAAACACACACATATACACAAACACACATATACACACATATAAACAAACACACCCATATATAAACAAACACACACACATAAACACACACCCATATACACAAACACACACATATACACACATATACAAAAACACACACACACACACACACAAACATCTACACACAAACATATATACAAATACACCCATATATATACACAAACACACCCATATATACACAAACACACACATATACAAAAACACACACACACAAACATCTACACACAAACATATACACATACACCCATATATACACACACATATATACACAAACACATATACACAAACACACCCATATATACATAAACACACATATACACAAACACACATATAAAAACAGACAAAGACACATACCCAAACACACACACTGTTTCTTTTAAATGCTGCTGGGGAACCCGCTCGATCCACTATATAAGGCTGCGCTATAGTGCAGCATTTAAAAGAAACAGGATCCTGACCTGTCCATAGAGTTTAAGGCAGCACAGAGTATTTCAGGAGATGAGCGTGCAGATTCAGTGCTGCAGTGAACTCTGCTCTTACCATTACGTAGCTCTCAGTCTGTTACCTCTCCTCCACTCCTGTCCTCAAGAACACCTTCACATGATTGGCAAGTCACCACGTAATGGTAAGAGCAGAGTTCACAGCAGCACAGAGTATTTCAGGAGATGAGCGTGCAGATCTTGTGCGGGGTGTTGACTTGCCAATCATGTGAAGGTGTTATTGAGGACAGGAGTGGAGGAGAGGTAACAGACTGAGCTACGTAATGGTAAGAGCAGAGTTCACAACAGCACAGAATCTGCACGCTCCTCTCCTGAAATATTCTGTGCTGCTGTGAACTCTACTCTTACCATTACGTAGCTCTCAGTCTGTTACCTCTCCTCCACTCCTGTCCTCAAGAACACCTTCACATGATTGGCAAGTCACCACTGCGCACAAGATCCGCACGCTCATCTCCTGAAATACTCTGTCCTGCCTTAAACTCTGTGGACAGGTCAGGATCCTGTTTCTTTTAAATGCTGCACTGTAGCGCAGCCTTATATAGTGGATCGAGCGGGTTCCCTAGCAGCATTTAAAAGAAACAGGATCCTGACCTGTCCACAGAGTTTAAGGCAGCACAGAGTATTGCAGGAGATGAGCACGGCCGGCCACAGGCAGCCGGTCGTTTTTCCAAGCCGTGCTACCATTATGCACACGACCGTAAAAACACCCGTTATTGCGGGTCGTAATTACGACCCGCAATAACGGGCTCATAGACTTCTGTTACCCACGGGTACCTTCCCGTTTTCTCACGGGAAGGTGCCCGTGCCGTTAAAAAAATAGAACATGTTCTATTTTTCTATTTTACGGGCCGTGCTGCTATAAAATTTAGGGTATGTTCACACGACAGCGTCCGTAACGGCTGAAATTACGGGGATGTTTCCGCCTGAAAACATCCCCGTAATTTCAGCCGTAACGGCATGTGCAGGCGCTTGAACGCCGCGTCCATTACGGACATAATTGGCGCTGCTATTCATTGGAGTCAATGAATAATGGCTCCAATTACGGCCAAAGAAGTGACCGGTCACTTCTTTGACGCGGGCGTCTATTTACGCGCCGTCATTTGACAGCGGCGCGTAAATATACGCCTCGTGTGAACAGACAAACGTCTGCCCATTGCTTTCAATGGGCAGATGTTTGTCAGCGCTATCGAGGCACTATTTTCGGGCGTAATTCGGGGCAGAAAACGGGAAGGTACCCGTGGCTAACAGAAGTCTATGGGCCCGCTATTTCGGGTCGTAATTACGACCCTTAATAACGGGTGTTTTTACGGTCGTGTGCAGGAGGCCCCGTAATGACGGGTGGCTACATGTGTGCACCCGTCATTACGGCAGCGCTGCTAGGCGACGTCAGTAAATAGTCACTCTTCAGGGTGCTGAAAGAGTTAACTGATCGGCAGTAACTGTTTCAGCACCCTGGACAGTGACTACCGATCACAATATAGAGTAACCTGTAAAAATAAAAAGACGTTCATACTTACCGGGAACTCCCTGCTTCCTCCAGTCCGGTCTCCTGGCCGTTGCCTTGGTGACGCGTCCCTCGCGACATCCGGCCCGACATTACTTGATGACGATGCAGCCCATGTGAGCTCTGCAGTCAATCACGGGCTGCAGAGGCCTCTGCAGCCAATCACGGGTTGCAGAGGCCTCTGCAGCCAATCACAGGCTGCAGAGGCTTCTGCAGCCAATCACAGGCTGCCGCGTCAGAAAAGAAGGTCGGACTGGAGGAAGAAGAGGGACTTGTCCGCAAGACAACGACCAGGTTTGTATGAAATGCCTTTTATTTTATTTTTAATCAGCAGCCTCTTTTCTCTATCAGTGATTGATAGAGATAAGTGGCTGCCGATTTGTATAATATTTTTGACCGGGTTCGGTCAAAACGGGTTCGGCCGAACCCGGTGAAGTTCGGATTCGCTGCGAACTGAACTTTTCCGGAAGTTCGGTCCGAAACCGGGTTCGGTTGTCCCGGTTCGCTCATCTCTAGTCAAGATTCTATTGCCTTTATGGTTGCATGGCTGCATGAGCTGTTTCCTGATGCAGTGTTCTCTACTGCTTTCGAGGTGGAGAGAGCTCATAGAGTACCGGCACGACCCTTACCACCGGGATCACCCCTAGATCTATGCTGGCACGCTTATTGAATAGCAACGACCGGGACTTGATCCTTCGTCTGGCTCGCAAAAAGCAAGATATTAGATACAATGGTGCTGCAGTGTCTATATTCCCTGACTTCAACGCGGAGTTACAGAAAAGTCGCGCTACTTTCAAGTCGGTGAAAAGGAGGCTTAGGGATCTACAAATCCCATACTCCATGGCGTATCCTGCAAGGCTACGTATTGTGGATGGAGATTGGTCACTGTTCTTTGCGACCCCAAAAGATGCCGATGACTGGGTGAGTCACCAGAGACCTTTGCCGCGGAACTGAGACTCTCTGCCGCATCCTGCGTTGATGCTATGCTGACCACTTTAAAGATGGCTGCGTGATTCCATGCGTCCTGCTGTTTTTTTTTTCCCCCTACATGTATCCTTGAACTTGCAATATGTATATATATCAGATGGACGCTACGCTGTATCTTTGACATATTGCTTCTTTCTGGCATACTCTGGATAATGAACACGGCTTTCCGTGGTTCAGATAACCGTCATACATGCCTTTTTCTTATGTCTTAATTAGATACTAGGTATTAACTCATATACTAACACATGGGTTCTTCCGTCGTATATATGAAAAGCCACTATGGCGAAGGCAATGTGTCGTCACTGTTGATGCTTAATGGCTTTACTGAATGCTATATTAATATGTTACATGGTACATATGTTCCCCTTTTGTACCAAAGACCTGAAAGGTTTCATGTTTTAAGTCTTACATACCTACAATGGATCAGTTCGCAGTATAGCTATACGTATATCAGGGACTACTTCCTTTGTATAACATGTGGAATATGTTAAATGGCTAAGATAACCGTTATGCCTTGGAATGTGAGGGGTTTGGGTACGGCTAGGAAAAGAGCAATGGTTTTTGCACAGGTCAGAAAGTATTCGCTGCATATTTTGTGCATACAAGAAACCCATTTGATCACAGATAAACTGCGTGTGTTGAAGAGACCGTGGGTTCAGTGGTCCTGCCACTCCTGTTACTTGTCCTACTCCCGTGGTGTATCCATACTTGTGCATAAGTCCCTTAGGTGGGAGGTGGATGCCGTACGGATTGATGATAATGGGCGTTTTGTGTTTGTGCATGCTTTCATAAATAATGTTTCCTATGTCCTCCTAGGGGTGTATATCCCTCCTCCGGCATCAGTGTCGGTACTACACCAAGTGGTTAACTTCCCAGCGGCGTATCCGGGTGCTAGACTGCTTTGCATGGGAGATTTTAACATGACCATGGATAATGCTATGGGTAGGCTTAGGCATAACCAGCTGCTGGTGCCTCCACATGCTCCAGATACACATCTCCATCTACTGATGATGGAGGTGGGATGGACAGATATATATAGGTTTCTATTCCCTAGTACTAGAGTGTACTCATGTTCCTCATTAGGGCAAAGTTCACTATCACGAATAGACTACATTTTCAGTAATGACTTGTTAATGGTAATGTCACCTCAAATTATGTACAAACCTAGAGGTGTGTCTGATCACTCCCCTGTCCTGGCTAGTTTTCAACTCCCGGATATTCCCAGGCCCAGGGGATGGAAGATTCATCCCTTCTGGCTGATGATCATAGGTACAAATGATAGGATACCTGATCAGCTGCAGGTATTTTTGTAGGCTCACTAGGATTTTGATAATGTGGGTATTCTATGGGATACTTCTAAAGCATATCTAAGGGGATGCCTTAAATCATCTATATCATATTTAACCCCTTCCCGCAATTTCACGTACAGTTACGTGATGGGAGCTGGTGTTTTCCCGCAATTCCACGTAACTGTATGTGAAAGAGATGGAGCTGGCTCAGAAGCTGAGCCAGCGACCTCACCGCCGGTTGACAGCTGTATGTTACAGCTGGCACCCTGAGGTATCGGCCAGGACCGGAGCTAGCCGCCAATCCGACCGATTAACCCCTCACATGCTGCGTTCAATAGAGATCGCAGCATGTGAGGAGTTTATAGCCACCGTCACCCCATCAACGTGATCGCTGGGTTTCCGGTGGCTGCAAAGGCGATCGGAGGCCTAATACTTACCTCCTGTTCTGCCAGTAACAGAATCCTCCTATGCCCCAAAAGGCTTCCGGTACCATCGGCAAGATGGCGCCGGCTCAGCTTCCGGCTCAGACGCTGAGCCGGCGTCATCAGCAGTCTGGTTGTGTGTTGCCATTGTTTGACCTGCCCCGTTCCTGCCCCCTATAGCGCACTGCGCATATCCGGGATCCCTGTACGCGTTGGGGACCCGGATGTGCGCTATGGCGCTGGGGGCTGGAAGTGGGGCATGACTCACTTCCGGTTTCGGCAACGGATATGCGCCGGAATCTCAGTGCACAGAGAAAACGAGCAAGTACACCTGGGTCTGATCCTAGTTAAAGCTTGACTGCATTTAGACACTATGCACCCCTTGAGGAAGCACACCGCGAAACGCGCGTTGGGGTCATTTGCATGGTATCTTGACTTCCATGAGCACTAATATGGGTAAGGTTTTTTGAAGGGGAGGGGGGGAATACTATCCATCTGTGACCTACTGTCTCTTTCGTATAAGTGTTTGAAATTTATTTGACTACTATGTCCATAACTAATTGATATTATATGATGATTCAGTGTTCACCGATTTTCCCACCACCCATCCTCCATACTCCTTTTTAGGATATATTACATATTCCCATAAATGATACAGGGAGTCCGCCTCCCATGTTTACTGGAACACTATAGAGTCTTCTTGTCCTTTTTGTACCTTTTTTAAACGGTTTGTCCAAATTTATGTGATCAATAAAGATTGTTATTTTTTATACATATATGGCTTCTATGCTGTCTCTTTTGTTTAAATGTTTTTTAATTCACAGCCCAATTCAAATAAATTTTGTGAAAAAACTGTGGGGTCTAAATGGTCACAATACCCATAAAATAATTCCTTAATGGGTTTAGTTTCCAAAATGGGGTCACTTCTGGTGGGTTTCCATTGCTTTGATACCTCTGGGGCTCTGCAAATGCAACGGCACCCGAAAAGCAATCCAGCAAAATCTGGACTCCAAAGAACACATAGCGCTCCTTTCCTTCTGAGCCCTCCCATGGGCACAAACAGCAGTTTATAGCCACCATTGTGGTATTGCCGCACTCAGGACAAATTGGGCAACAAAATGGGATATTTTATTCCTTGTGAAAACAAGAAATTTTGAGCCAAAACTACATCTTATTGGAAAACATTTCATTTTTTTTTTAATTCCCAGCTCAATTCAAATAAATTCTGTGAAAAAACTGTGGGGTCTAAATGGTCAAAATACCCATAAATGAATTCCTTGAGGGGTCTAGTTTCCAAAATTGGGTCACTTCTGGTGGCTTTCCATTGCTTTGATACCTCTGGGGCTCTGCAAATGCGACATGGCACCCGAAAACCAATCCAGCAAAATCTGCACTCCAAAGAACACACAGCGCTCTTTCTCTTCTGAGGCCTACCATGGGCCCAAACGGCAGTTTATCACCACAAATGGGGTATTGCACTCAGGAGAAATTGGGCAACAAAATGGGGTATTTTGTTTTCTGTAAAAATAAGAAATTTTGATGAAAAATTACATTTTATTGGAAAAAATTTCATTTTTTTAATTTCACAGCCCAAGTCAAATACGTGCTGTGTAAAAACTGTTTGGTCAAACTGGTAACATTAACTATAAATTAATTCCTTGAGGGGTGTTGTTTCCAAAATGGGGTCACTTTTGGGGGATTCCTACTGTTTTGGCACCTCAACACCTCTTCAAACCTGGCATGCTGCCTAAAATATATTCTAATAAAAAGAGGCCCAAAATGCACTAGGTGCTTCTTTGCTTCTAGGGCTTGTGTTTTAGTCCACGACCGCACTAGAGACACATGTGGGACTTTTCTAAAAACTGTGGAATCTGGACAATACATATTTAGTAGTGTTTCTCTGGTAAAACCTTCTGTGTTACAGAAAAAAATGGAATAAAATTGAAATTCAGCAAGAAAAATGAAATGTGCAAATTTCACCTCCACCCTGTTTTAATTCCTGTGAAACGCCAGAAGGGTTAAAAAACTTTCTAAATGCTGTTTTGAATACTTTGAGGGGTCTAGTTTTAAAAATGGGGTGTTTTATAGGGGTTTCTGATACATAGGCCCCTCAAAGCCAATTCAGAACTGAACAGGAACCTTAAAAAAAAGGTTTTTGAAATTTTCTTAAATATATGAGAAATTGCTGTTTATGTTCTAAGCCTTGTAACGTCCAAGAAAAATAAAAGAATGTTAAAAAAACGATGCCAATCTAAAGTAGACATATGGGAAATGTGAACTAGTAACTATTTTGTGTGGTATAACCATCTGTTTTACAAGCGGATGCATTTAAATTCAGAAAAATGTAATTTTTTTCTACATTTTCTCTAAATTTTGCAATTTTTCACAAATAAACACTGAATATATCGACCAAATTTTACCACTAACATAAATCCCAATGTCTCACGAGAAAACATTCTCAGAATCGCTTGGATAAGCTTAAGCATTCCAAAGTTATTACCACATAAAGTGAATTATGTCAGATTTGAGAAATGGGCTCTGAGCCATAAAGCCGAAACTACGCTGTGTCCTTAAAGGGGTTGTCCCAAGTTGATAAATGGAGCTATAAAGCTCCCCCATGTAAAAATAAGAAGAATTCTAATTATCTGTCTGTCGTCCAGCGATGTTGTTTTCTGGATATGCTTGATTGCAGTTGCGGTCGGTCCCTCTTTGTATCCTGCTCGTTGCCTAGGTTCCCGGCCACCGCTATTTACCTTTAGCGGTGGCCGCGCATGCGTAATGACATCCTCTGCGTCCTGAGCATCTCGGGACATGCGCAGGAGATGCAAGGAGATGAAGTGGACGGCACCCGTCGTGAGAAGTCTGCGCTCCGCTAAAGGTAAGTGTGTGTGTGTGTGTGTGTGTGTGTGTGTGTGTGTGTGTTTGTGTATATATGGGTGTGTTTGTGTTTGTGTATATGTGTGTGTGTGTTTATGTGTGAGTGTATATATGGGTGTATTTGTGTGTATATGTTTGTGTATATTTTTGTGTTATGTGTATATGTGTGTGTGTTTGTGTGTTTATGTGTGTGTGTGTGTGTGTGTGTGTGTGTGTGTGTGTGTATATATATATGGGTGTGTTTGTGTATATGTTTGTGTGTATATATTTGTGTGTGTGTGTGTTTTTGTATATGTGTGGGTTTATGTATGTGTTTGTGTATATATAGGTGTGTTTGTGTACATATGTTTGTGTGTATATGTGTATATGTTAGTGTGTATATGTGTGTGTTTTTTTGGTGTGTTTATGTGTGTGTATTTGTGTATATATGGGTGTGTTTGTGTATATGTGTGTGTGTTTGTGTATATATGGGTGTGTTTGTGTATATGTTTGTGTGTGTGTGTGTTTGTATATGTGTATGTTTGTGTATATATGGGTTTGTTTGTGTACATGTGTTTGTGTATATGTTTGTGTGTATATGTGTGTTTGTGTATATGTTTGTGTGTGTGTGTATATGTGGGTCTGTTTGTGCATATGTTTGTGTGTATATGTTTGTGTGTTTTTGTATATGTATATGTGTGTGGGTATATATGTGTGTGTTTGTGTATATATGGGTGTGTTTGTGCATATGTGTATAGGTTTGTGTGTATATGTTTGTGTGTGTTTTTGTATACATGTGTGTTTGTGTATATGGGTGTGTTTGTGCATATGTGTATAGGTTTGTGTGTATATGTTTGTGTGTTTTTGTATACGTGTGTGTTTGTGTATATGTGTGTGTGTTTGTGTATATATGTGTGTGTTTGTGTATATATGGGTGTGTTTGTGTATATATGGGTGTGTTTGTGTATATATGGGTGTGTTTGTGTATATGTTTGCGTGTTTGTGTATGTGTGTTTGTGTATATATGGGTGTGTTTGTGTATATATGTGTGTGTTTGTGTATATATGGGTGTGTTTGTGTACATGTGTTTGTGTATATGTTTGTGTGTATATGTGTGTGTGTGTGTGTATATGTGTGTGTGTGTGTGTGTTTGTGTATATATGGGTGTGTTTGTGCATATGTGTATATGTTTGTGTGTATATGTTTGTGTGTTTTTGTATATGTGTGTGTGTATATGTTTGTGTTTGTGTATATATTGGTGTGTTTGTGCATATGTGTATAGGTTTGTGTGTATATGTTTGTGTGTGTTTTTGTATACGTGTGTGTTTGTGTATATGTGTGTGTGTTTGTGTATATATGTGTGTGTTTGTGTATATATGGGTGTGTTTGTGTATATGTTTGTGTGTATATGTTTGTGTATGTGTTTGTGTGTTTGTGTATATATGGGTGTTTGTGTATATGTTTGTGTGTATATGTGTGTGTTTGTGTGTATATGTGTGTGTTTGTTTATATGTTTGTGTGTATGTATTTGTGTGTTTATGTGTGTGTTTGTGTAATATATGGGTGTGTGTTTATAGGTGTTTGTGTATATGTTTGTGTGTGGTTGTTTGTGTGTGTGTAGGTGAGTATAAGTATCGGTATTGTTCACATTGATAACTTTTTTTTAATGTTGTTGCAGATTTTGATGTACCAATTGGACGACATCTTCGATTCGTTGGACTACTGCGTAGATCTACGTTTTTTGAAAATTTTAATAAAATGGTTAACGAGGGTTTTGTTGGGGATTTCTTATTTCAATAAAAAAAAATTGTCTTTGTGGTTTTTTTTCAAACTTTATTAGTGCCTAGATAATGGCAGTTGGCTGATTTACAGCGTCCATTATTAAGGCGGTACTTAGTGTTAGTCGGTGCAGAGGCTAGCACCAACCACCCATTATTACCCCGGTACCCACCACCACCAGGGGTGCCGGGAAGAGCTTGGTACGATCCAGTACCCGACCATATGTTGTGATGGTCGGGTACTGGGGCGGCCGTAGGCTGGTATCATGAGGCTGGGAAGGGCCAAAAACAGTGGACCTTCCCACCCTTGTAATGCTAGGCTGCTGCTGCTGTGTTGTATCGGGCTGGTTATAAAAATGTGGGGGACCCCCACGTCGTTTTTTAAAAAAAATTTAACAATAGACGTTGGGTCCCCCACATTTTTAATAACCAGCCATATACAAGGCCGCAGCAGCCTGGCATTACACGGGTGGGAGGGGCCACTGGTTTAGTACATTCCCAGGCTAATAACACTGTGTTGTTTGTGGCTGGTTATGATAAATTGGGTGGAACCTCATGTCTTTTTAATAAAAATAATAAATAAATAATTTTTAAAAATGACGTGGGGTCCCCCCCATTTTTATAACCAGCCAGATACAACACAGCAGCAGCAGCCTAGCATTACAAGGGTGGGAAGGTCCACTGTTTTTGGCCCTTCCCAGCCTCATAATACCAGCCTGCGGCCGCCCCAGAGCCCGACAATCACAACAGATGGTCGGGTACTGGATCGTACCCAGCTCTTCCCGGCACCCCTGGTGGTGGTGGGTATTGGGGTAATAATGGTGTTTAGTGTTAGCCTCTGTACCGGCTAACACTAAGCCTCCCCTTAGTAATGGACCTTGTCACTCAGACAGCGGCCATTACTAAAGTGATAGTAATAAAACTTGAAAAGAAAAGTCAAAGATGTAGATAAAATATTTTATTGAAATAAAGCACCCCCAACACACAACATTAACCATTTTATTGATGAAAAAAAGCGTCATCTAAGTAGTCCTCAAAACCGACGTAGTCCAAACACCAAACCTGTAAAAAAATAAAAAAAAATGAAATAAAACATGTCGTAGGCTTAGTTTCACTTTCATGTGTGATACTGACTGTTATACCATGTATAGAAGCCTGCGGCAAAGTTGGCTTAGATACAGGGCGCCAGCAGACAGTATCATACATGGCCATACAGACATTTATACAAATAAACATACATACATACATGCAAACATACATGCACATATACACATACAAACATGACAACATACATACAAGCAAACATACATACATACAAGCAAACATACATACATAAAAGCAAACATACATACATACATACAAGCAAACATACATACAAGCAAACATGCATACATGCAAACATACATGCACATATGCACATACAAACATGACAACATACATACAAGAAAACATACATACAAGCAAACATACATGCAAACATACATACATGCAAACATACATACATGCAAACATACATACATGCAAACATACAAAAATGCAAACATACATGCATACATACATGCAAACATACATACATACATACATACATACAGGAAAACATACATACATGCAAACATACATACATGCAAACATACATGCACATACAAACATGGCAACATACATACAAGCAAACATACATGCAAACATACATACATACATACAAGCAAACATACATACAAGCAAAGATACATACAAGCAAACAACATACATACAAGCAAACATACATACATGCAAACATACATACATGCAAACATACATGCACATATACACATACATGCACATATACACATACAAACATGACAACATACATACAAGCAAACATACATGCAAACATACATACATACAAGCAAACATACATACAAGCAAAGATACATACAAGCAAACAACATACATACAAGCAAACATACATGCATGCAAACATACATACATTCAAACATACATGCACATATACACATACATGC
Organism: Rhinoderma darwinii; assembly: GCF_050947455.1. NCBI lineage: Eukaryota > Metazoa > Chordata > Amphibia > Anura > Rhinodermatidae > Rhinoderma > Rhinoderma darwinii. The sequence goes on from NC_134690.1 coordinate 75,969,061, forward strand.
ACATATACACATACAAACATGACAACATACATACAAGCAAAGATACATACATACAAGCAAACATACATACATACACGCAAACATACATACATGCAAACATACATACATGCAAACATACATACATGCAAACATACATCCATACATACATGCAAACATACATACATGCAAACATACATGCTCATATACACATACATGCACATATACAAATACAAACATGACAACATACATACAAGCAAACATACATACATACAAGCAAACATACATACAAGCAAACATACATACATACAAGCAAACATACATACATACATACATACAAGCAAACATACATACATACATGCAAACATACATACATGCAAACATACATACATACATGCAAACATACATAAATGCAAACATACATGCATACATACATGCAAACATACATACATACATACATACATACATACATACATACATACATGAAAACATACATACATGCAAACATACATACATGCAAACATACATGCACATATACACATACATGCACATATACACATACAAACATGACAACATACATACAAGCAAACATACATACATACAAGCAAACATACATACAAGCAAACATACATACAAGCAAACATACATACATACATACATACATACATGTAAACATACATACATGCAAACATACATACATGCAAACATACATAAATGCAAACAAACATGCATACATACATGCAAACATACATACATACATACATGAAAACATACATACATAAAAGCAAACATACATACATACAAGCAAACATACATACAAGCAAAAATACATACATGCAAACATACATGCACATATGCACATACAAACATGACAACATACATACAAGAAAACATACATACAAGCAAACATACATGCAAACATACATACATGCAAACATACATACATGCAAACATACATAAATGCAAACATACATGCATACATACATGCAAACATACATACATACATACATACATACATACATGAAAACATGCATACATGCAAACATACATACATGCAAACATGCATGCACATACAAACATGACAACATACATACAAGCAAACATACATGCAAACATACATACATACATACAAGCAAACATACATACAAGCAAAGATACATACAAGCAAACAACATACATACAAGCAAACATACATACATGCAAACATACATACATGCAAACATACATGCACATATACACATACATGCACATATACACATACAAACATGACAACATACATACAAGCAAACATACATGCAAACATACATACATACATACAAGCAAACATACATACAAGCAAAGATACATACAAGCAAACAACATACATACAAGCAAACATACATACATGCAAACATACATACATGCAAACATACATGCACATATACACATACATGCACATATACACATACAAACATGACAAAATACATACAAGCAAACATACATACATACAAGCAAACATACATACATACGTACAAGCAAACATACATTCAAGCAAACATACATACAAGCAAACATACATACATGCAAACATACATACATGCAAACATACATACATGCAAACATACATGCATACATACATGAAAACATACATATATGCAAACATACATATATGCAAACATACATGCTCATATACACATACATGCACATATACACATACAAACATGACAACATACATAC